>NC_068355.1:34746819-35046819 GCF_020536995.1 Dreissena polymorpha | reverse complement strand
GTTTTGCGGTTGTAACGCTTGATAGTTTTCATATTTTCAAATCGTCAAAAGATGCAAATAATGGTTTTTATTGGTACATGTTTAGTATTACTGTTTCCTAGCAAAGAAAGAAAATGAATACAACGACCGTTTGCAAATTTTAAGTTTCTTTTTCATTTTGTCATTTTATCAAAATGCTTAAAGGTCCCTTTAACTTCTCATTGGAGATCAAAGAGAGGTGTTGCGTTATTCGTGTATCTGCGGTTAGGCATAGCACGATACAATAAATGAATTGCTTTGTTGATCTGGTTTTGTAATAAAAATATTTATTTCTAGTTTTATGACTTAGATTTTGTTAACATGGCACACATTTTTGAAACAGGCGGTGAACGTAGACACGTGTTTTAATTATTTAACCTACAGACAGGTACGAATTTTTGGCTTAAGAATGCTGTTATGAACAGACACAAACTTTTTAAAGGGACTTGTTCACATATTTTCGTTTAAAAAAATATATCATTAACATATTTTACGAACAAAACTGTACTATTTGGAACAGCTTAAAAAAAGAAAAAATAACCATGTTCTGCGGATAGAAGCTGGTACCTTTTAGCTAACTCGAAGCCATTACACCAAACACGTTTTTAACATTTACAGTATTGTTCAAACCCTACGTTGGTAATACACGTTTTCAATATTTACAGTATTGTATAAACCCTACGTTGGTAATACACGTTTTCAACATTTACAGTATTGTTCAAACCCTACGTTGGTAATACACGTTTTTAACATGTACAGTATTGTCCAAACCCTACGTTGGCAATACACTTTTTTAGCATGTACAGTATTGTTCAAACCCTACGTTGGTAATACACGTTTGTAACATCTACAGTACTGTTCAAACCCTACGTTGGTAATACACGTTGTTTGCTCTATTATCGATGAAAAGCGCTACAAACGGTTTACATTTTTTAATTATTTTGTTTGATGTTCATCAATAATGGAACATATCTGGTTAATGTTTTTCTAGTCAAGGGTGTTATTTTGCTTGGTTATCTACATGCATTCTTTTTTAAATTGATTGCATTTTTATTGGTATATGGATTTTGCCTAACTGGGAACAAGTCTCTTTAAGTACGTGTGAAATTTTAATTTTGCACCAATTATTTGCAGATTACATGCCTCACGTTTTTGCCCAGACGTTTTTAGCACAGCGGTCCTGCGGTGCGTGTACTTCAAAATCAATTTCGTCGCGGCGCTTGTATTTTCCGATCATGTCGCGATGCTTGAAATATTCACACAAAGCTATGTGCGTATCAGAGGCTTAGAAAAGACGTATGAACGATTTACGAGTCGTTTCTCGGGCTGAAGCGGGCAAGCGGGCAAGTCGCGACCGAAGAAAAAGACAATCACAGAGGATCTTCTTGAAGACTTCTCGAAAGTAGCCGAACCGAATGCTTGTGGTCGATGGGCGGGTCTGAAGAGGGTCGGTTAGAGGAACTTCTGCGAGTGGCTCTGCTAATCACGCGAGTACCGTTATCTCTCGAGTCTGACGTCCTCTGTCGCTAACTTCGCTGATTCACACAATTTTAAAGAACCGCCAAGCGGAATGCTTAAAGTCCTTAGGTGGGTATTCACAGGCGATTCGAAACCTCCCGGAAAATATAATACAACACGAGATATTCTAGTTAGCGTCGAGTGTGAACTAAACTTTTTTATTACAAATCATTTGGAGAAACCATTGCCGTTATACATTTGTACGTCTACTTATCACATTTACAAAAACGTTCATTATGCAACAGGATTTCACTAAATTGCCTGTATTAGTAGTTTATCCCTACCAAAGAACACAATTTCCCCTTTAATATTTGTCGAAATAATACAAGTTGTAATTTACGTAAAATTATGTACATTTCAATTGGTATATGCGTGATAAACATCATTAACTAAACACATTTTCCGAGTGTAGTCCTCGAACCGTTTACCCAATCTTGTAAGAACGTTATTGTTGTATTTGTGCAACATATACGAAAGGGTATGGATGCAATATACATTAAAAACGCATGTCAAAGAATTTGCTTACTTAATTATTTAAAGCAATATTACGTTAAGGTAGAACCAGGATCATGGAATCGGGAAATATCAGTTCATCTCGACTTGTTTCGTAACCTATCGGTTTATCTCGGTTTATTGACGGAAATTGTCGGAGATGGTATTATCGAAACGAAACATTTTATTACATATCATAACCTACATATTATTGATACAATTAACGTTAATCTATTTTGTAGCTATCAGTTTGAATAATAGCACGCCTTCGTTTCGGGTTTATATATATTTGAACATGTATATGAAAACCCGCGTTAACCGTAAACACGGAAATCAATTGTCTCAACACAACAGTTAACCGGCATAAAGACAAGTGAAAATATACTGGTCAAACAAGGGGGTGACAGAGTAATGGTGCAGGTCATACTTACGAACGTCTTCGGACCTATATATATATTTAATTTGTTGAAATGTTTTATTTTGTCTTAACAAATATCGAATATCACAAACATAAAAATACATTCGGCTTAAACAAGACTTTCGCTTAGACTTCCTTTAAACGAAAAATACCATAAAAGCGGATGGTGTCGTCCTGAACATAGGCGCTCGATGTCAATGACAATGTTTTATTTATTTATTTATTTGTTTTTTTTAGTTAACCGTTGTTTATTATAATGCATACACATACTAAATTAATAAAAATCTTCTGACAAAACGTCTTCTTAAAAAAAGATAGTTCGACTATGTACATAGATATTCTATACATACATAGTCGAACCATCTTTTTTAAGAAGACGTTTTGTAGGAAGATTTTTATTAATTTAGTGTGTGTATGCATTATAATAAACAACGGGTAACTAAACAATAAATAAATAAATTTAAAATAAAACATTGTCATTGACATCGAGCGCCTATGGTCCTGAACAGCCTGAGCGGACTGTTAATCGGTGAAGATAATATACGCACCTGCATTTAGCTCAGGAACAGAGAATCTGATATTTCAAACACAACATTCAACCGATTAAGTCATCCCTTGAAACACGTTGCTTATATGTGACTTTAATTAGGATTTATCTAAGATTTCGGAGCATCATATATGAACTTGTTATACACATTGCAACGGAGTGCATATTAATCTTTATTTTTAAACGGTGACATGCGGTCATTATGAATTCACATCCGGCAAGTTTGGTAACGTTAGGTTAACGAACGATTCATTGAAGGTTCAAATAACAATAACTACAATCCGTTTTAGTTTTGTCCGCGTTATTTTGTGATAATCTTACTTTTCTCACATAACAATTGCAACCTTTGACGCAAGTTTAACAGTGATTGTAGCTGATATTTATCAATCAACGGACGTCTGTGGTGGTGTGAGTTATTTAATAACTTTAATATAGTCTTATGTGAAGTTATTGTTACGCCATTACGTAAACATATACATAATACATTTCAAACCAGCGTGAAGCGCTTGTAGTCGAACCAGTGTCACATAAGTCTGTTGCAGTTACCTTGGTGGTCTGTATTTTAAGAAATTTTTAATGTTTGCTCCGTGTTTAAGCAAAAGTTAAGGCTGTTCAAACGAATCGAGCCGCGCTATAGGAAAAAGGGTTTAAATGCATGTGCGAAATGTGTCGTACCTGATGAGCAGGTGCAGTCCTCACTGGGTTATCATGGTCTTCTATTTCGGCCAAAACTGGAGTTTCATTTAAAAGATACTGCCTTTAAACGACAAAAATCATAAAAGCGGAAAGTGTCGTGCCTGATAAGGCTGTGCGGACTTGTATTTCAACCTAAAACAAGTCAACAACTTGATTACTATCACGCATATTTCAATATTTTGAATTAAAAAAAAGTATGCGGTATGACATTTTTTACGTACCATTAATCATTTTAACTACTTAAGGCGTTTCGGTTAACCGGTTAATAACCGGTTACGGAAAAAGGTTAACCGGTAAATGATTTTTGTAACCTCTTACATCCCTAAAAAAACACACACAAATGAAAACTTTATTCCTTCGACGTTGTTATTATATATAGTTAGTGGTCGCTGAAATACATGTAATTACGGCCTGACGCAATCGTGTAGTTGCTAACAGTGTACAAGACGGTACATCTTTATGAATGACGTCTTTTCTGCAAGCCTTAGTAAGGTTAATCATATTGCTTGGTCCGAGGTGTATTTTAGTGTAAACGTTTAATTTTGGTTCATGTCGGATCTGATGAAAGTTTACTGGCTGTATTGATAGAAACATAGGGTAGCAGTTCATACTGAAAGAGTGTACAAAATATAGCACATGTATCAAATAAAGCACCGCTTCTAGTGTTTGAAGTTAATAAAAAAAAGTTATCACATTAAGATAACATTACTTATAAAATGCAAGAAAATGTGCTTGTTTAGAAATAATTTCTTAGTTTAAACCTATGTATTTTAGCTCGAATGCATTTAAAATGCTTTGTACTTGTTCGAAACGCTCTCGAGTCCGTTTCCTAGGCTAAGAGCTAGTACTTGGTGTTGGGGAGAACGCTCCCACATGGGCTAGTACTTGGTGTTTGGGGAGGGGACGCTCCCACGTGGGCTAGTACTTGGTGTTGGGGGGGGGGGAAGCTCCTGCATGGGGAATAAACTAAACTTCGAACCGAAGCAGGTCGGTATGCGGACACCATATCCATGACACCACGTCGACCTTGACAATACTTACGTTTGTCCGTGGAATATATATCTTAGTGCTTGCAGATGGAGTAATGTGCTTACGCTACCGTATACAATTTGCATATTTATAATGGATTGTTAAAACAGTCGCTTTCAATTTTACCGACATTTACATGTATAGTTAAGAAACTCAATAAAACAAATTTATGAGACAATTTAACAATTTTCAGACTCGCTGCGTTTTTCATGTCACAAAGATTTTTTGACCGTCATACGTACATAAGAAACATTGAATAGTTTAAAATGAATATTTACATTCCGCCAAATGATATTCGTCTGTTTATCGGTGACGAAAATATTACAATTGATTATTATTTTTGCGCGTGAACAAGCTGTCACGATAAATTTATATACTAAGTATATTAGGGCGAATTTTGATTTAAATTTAGTTCATACTATAAAAACAAAATGTTCAAAAGAGATGTTGAGTAAAGATATGTTTTTAATCACACTGAATAGAAATGTTTGAGTATCAGGACGCAACAAACATGTTTTTAAATCCAATGAGCACGTGTTCTGTGTTGATAATAACGTGAATGTTCTTAGGATGTAAGGTTTTATTGTTATTTCAAAAGATGTTTGTTTCAAGTTGAAACAGTGTATGCCGACCTTTCGAATATACCGATGGGTCGAGAATGTAGATTTATTTTTTGTGAATAAGAAGACAAGCTTTTAATTTACTTATTACGCAAGTTTTTATTTTTATTGACATAGGCATTTATTTTTTAAACAATTTAGTAGACAACATTAAAATTTCGTCAATTATAAAAAATGATTTATGCAGTATGCCATCATCAAACATTTAGAAAGTACACACAACTGTTTTGCCTGTACATAGGGACCTTCTTACAGACTGATAATTTAATTGATAGATTTGCATTGAAGCCTAGTGTACTTGTTAGCTTAAGCTATTTTTTATCCATGAAGACTTTTACCATTTTATTTTTTTATTACTAAAAATCATTTTTCAGTATGTCAAAGTTATTGTCAAATCTATATTACATCATTGGAATAGCTAAATAACATGTAAAATAACTTTAAACACACAATAAACAACTAACACTTTTGTTCTGAAACTCAAAAGCAACTTGTAACACTAATATACATTTAAGAATAAACAAAAAATAAATAAAAATGCTTTATTACATGCGATGATTTTATTAGATTGCATAAAGTTTTGAAGTCAACAGTATTTGCCTGTTATTTCCTATGCGTGTAATGAAATTGAGCTGCATTCTTGGAAAACGGGGCTTAATGCATTTGCGTTAGAAGGTCGCCCAAAATAAGCGTGAGTTGTCCACGCAGGTTAATCAGGGACGACACGTTTTGTTTCTACGTAGTTTTCATTTAAAGGAAGTCTCTCCTAAACGAAAATCCAGTCATGATGTTATGTGTCGTGTCTGATGAGACTGTGCGGACTACACAGGCTGATCTTGCATGAGACATTTCGCACATGCTTTAAGAATAGTTGTCACACAACGAGGCTTAATTATTGATTCCATTTAAGATCACGTGTAAGCGAATAAAGACTCCGAAGAAAGCGTGAAATCTGTCCTGAAGTCACTGACAAGGTATAGTATATTCATTGTCAATCGTGTCTTTAATTATCAACATTTATTAAAAGTAAAACTTCCTTGTTGAGTTATTCAACATTAAATGTGCGATTTTGCCGTAGCAATTTAATAAATATCATTAAGGCGATGTGTTGGATTCGCGGTGTATGAGACATATGTGTAAACTATAACACGAAACAAAAATATATGCATACAGGTCGCAGTGGCGAAGTGAATAATGTGTTCGTGATCGGTAGGTCACGAGTTCGAGCCCTACTGTGGGATCCTTCTTTAGATTTCCCCTATAGACACCAAATATTGGTTCTAGTCCCTGGAAGCGGACTTGAGAGCGCTTCAATTAAGCCTTTTGCTTTCTATGCAATCGAGCTAAAATGAATATTTTTTTACTAATATATACATATGCATATTCAAACACATTTTTCCATTTCACTCAAAAAACACAAGAATCAGCAAAGGAACCTGGAAATTTGTTTTCCAGTTCGCTGCGAGACGGAGGTTCCCTTTATGCCGACGGTATGACTAGAGCCTTCTCCGGCGCCATTTCCGGCGGTGGCAGTGGAGCAGATACGATTGCTCTCAATGCAGTGAATCGAATAATTGAGAACATTATGGCCAGTGGCGACACCAATAAACGTCTCGTGGAAACCCTCGAGAAGTTGATCAACCTCCGAGACGTCGTGAAAAATAGACAACAGCGCAATGGAAGTCGGGCGAACGCGGAACTGAATTCAGAACGAGTCGGCATGGAAAATGAACGGTCACAAGCACAAGGTCAAAAATCGGAACCGGCTATTGCTGAGCGCGACTTCCATAACAAAAACTGCTTCAAGCTTGGGCAGATCTGCGGCTTCTAACGAGACTCCTGCTACGCGCGCGATACAAAATACTGCTCAAACGCACCGCTGTGCTGCATTGGGCTTTCCGGCGGCGGAAATTTCCTTCTAAGTGACAGTTACGGGAACTGCGTGACGATCTACGACTCATACACGTGCGAAGAGGATGCAGATGATGTACAAAGTTTGGCAGCGTTAAGCGGTCGTTGCACCGGACATGACACAATTTATAGACGTAGGCGCCTGCTAGCGCGGTCTGTTGTGTTTTTATCATAAGCTCGTTTAACAACACTTTAAACGTTGTTCTTCGCGTGCGTTAGTTTGTTTGGGGATATTTCAAGAAGAATACTGTATATGATTTGTGATCACTTACTATTTAATGTAGAATGTTCATTATGATTTTGTAGTTTGAACTATTATTAAATGAGTGCCCTACACATACGCAGGATGCATAGGTTCAGTACAATCGTCCACTCTGGATCCAACCGGCTTTTTATTGCATAAGGAGATGGACGAAGTGTTACGATTGTACAATCGTCATTATTCTGTGACATCGTGATTACTCGTGTGACATCGTGATTACTCGTGTGACACCGTGATTACTTATGCGACATCGTGATTACTCGCGTGAAATCGTGATATCTCGTTCTACATCGTGATTACTCTTGTGACATCGTGATTATTCTGTGTCATGAATTTTTATTAATTTCGTGGGTTAACCGATTCTCAAATTGAAGACCACAACGAACAATTAGTTCTTGTTAGGTTTTATTGTTTGTTTTGAATGGGGGGGGGGGGGGGGGTCACAGTTCAATGAATTTACGAGTCCACAAATTTGTAAGTTTTCCATCCACGAGTTATACCGCCGTATATCAATGATTCTATAGTATTAGCTCGTTGGTGAAATGGACGAGTGTTCTGAGGATATTCCTAAAGTTTAAAAATGCTGTCCCTCTGGGGTAAGAACGTACACATCAGAGCCTCGCTCTGGGAAAACGGTGCTTAATGCATGCTCGACAAATATCGTCCTAGATTAGCCTGTGAAAATTGCACTAATCAGGGTGGAAACTTTCCGCTTTTATGATATCGTTTGGTTAAAGGAAGTCTCTTCTTAGCGAAAATCCAGTTAAGGCGAAATTGTAGCCCCTAATTAGCATGGGAGAACTGTGCAGGCTTATTTGGGACGACACTGTTCACACATGCATTAAACCCCGTTTTCCCAAAGCGACGCTCATTTGATCGGTTTCAGTTTGTGAAACTCTCGTTTAAATATATCCGTAAAGATTTGATTTTTTTTATTAATTTGCTTTAACGCTCTGCACGATTAAGAAACATCTCATTTAACAAAAGTGTAGAAAAAACTAACAGCCGATTAAAGTGTATACTTAAATTCCCCTTTTAAAGCACATTTCATATACAAAAGTACTTTTTACGTCGCTTACAGTCATTTTTAATGTGTATTTTATATGAAGTCATGTTTATTATTCCCATGTGTGTCGTATGTCATATTTAACTCCAATGTTTACACTTTTAAGTCATGTACGTTGAGTGTCCATCTAGTTAATAAAATACTGTAACGAAAAAAAAATGGTTTTATCCCGATACCTAAATGATATCACGACTATTATTGATGATATCCCGATATCTAAATGAAATCACGATTATTATTGATGATGCTGATATCTAAATGAAATCACGACTAGTATTGATGATGCTGATATCTAAATGAAATCACGACTATTATTGATGATGCTGATATCTAAATGAAATCACGACTTTTATTGATGATGCTGATATCTAAATGATATCTCGACTATTGTTGATGATGCTGATATCTAAATGAAATCACGACTATTATTGATGATGCTGATACTGTAAAAAGTAAGCCTCGCTCTGAGAACACAGGATTTAATACATGTTCGTAAAGTGGTCTGGGAACACAGGATGTTATGCATATTCGTAAAGTGTTCTGGGAACACAGGATTTAATGCATATTCGTAAAGTGTTCTGGGAACACGGGGTTTGATACATGTTCGTAAAGTGTTCTGGGAACACGGGGTTTAATACACGTTCGTAAAGTGGTCTGGTAACACGGGGTTTACTGCATGTTCGTAGAGTGGTCTGGGAACACGGGGTTTACTTCATGTTTGTAAAGTGATCTGGGAACACGGGGTTTAATACATGTTCGTAAAGTGTTCTGGGAACACGGGATTTACTGAATGTTCGTAAAGTGTCCTGGGAACAAAGGATTTAATGATGATGCTGATATCTAAATGATATCACGACTATTGTTGATGATGCTGATATCTAAATGAAATCACGACTATTATTGATGATGCTGATTCTGTAAAAAGTAAGCCTCGCTCTGAGAACACAGGATTTAATACATGTTCGTAAAGTGGTCTGGGAACACAGGATGTTATGCATATTCGTAAAGTGTTCTGGGAACACAGGATTTAATGCATATTCGTAAAGTGTTCTGGGAACACGGGGTTTGATACATGTTCGTAAAGTGGTCTGGTAACACGGGGTTTACTGCATGTTCGTAGAGTTGTCTGGAAACACGGGGTTTAATGCATGTTCGTAAAGTGTTCTGGGAACACGGGGTATAATGCATGTTCGTTAAGTGTTCTGGGAACTCGGGGTTTACTGCATGTTCGTAAAGTGGTCTGGGAACACGGGGTTTAAGGTATGCTCGTTAAGTGTTCTTGGAACACGGGGTTTACTGCATGTTCGTAAAGTGGTCTGGGAACACAGGGTTTAAGGCATGTTCGTTAAGTGTTTTGGAAACAAGGGGGTTTGATGCATGTATGTATCCACTATACATCTGGGAACACGGGGTATAATGCATGTTCGTAAAGTGTCGTCAGAAGAAACACTTTTCGTTTTTAATGTTCTTTTCGTCCGAATGAAGTCTTTTTTAAACGAAGACCATGTATTAGGGGAAAGTGTCATCCCTGATAAGCGGATCTGACGTTATAGACTAATTTAATACAAGTATAAAGTATATTTTACCCAAGCTCGGTTTCATTTGTTGAATATGAAGCAATAACATGAAGCATACTTGTACCAAGTAAATATTCTTTCCTTTATTGTACTAATACATGGAACATTCATTCGAATATTAAAACATGCTGGTAAATAGGAAAAGGGTCCAGGATTCCGTATGTTAAAATGTTATTTTTCAGTGTATGTTGCATCAGTTGACACGTTTTTAACCACATCTGCAAAGTAAAACAATCAACAAACATCCTCAGCTAATGGCAAAATTGTCATTATAGTCCGCGTATCTAAATCACTTTGCTTTTCATTCGTTATTTGACGGCTAATAAACTAGTTAGGCGATAATGTTGAGCTCACCGGTGACGTCGGCTATCCAGCCGTAATAAGCTTGCACGGAAGCAGTGACGCAAGGGACAACATCGTGCAGGCAGTCTCCGGACCCGAAACGGATTATTTCTGTAGCTCCCAACTTCCAGTCCCCAGCCGACACAACAACGGACCGCCAGAATCACCCCGTATAGGTCAGACAGTTTGGTTTAGCATGTATTCATTAAAACAACAAAAATAGAAACAACAACAATATGTATTCCGTAAAAATAACAAACTCATAGCCTACAACCGAGCTACTATGTCGAAATCACAATCGTATTTTGCAATGTTTGATGACATTTGCGTTCAGATTCTGATAATTATTAAATAGCCTGTTTTCATTGGGCCGCATGCATACAATTAGTTTTTCATGATCTTATTTTTGATAAACTTAAAATGTGGTACATTCTGATCTGATTCTTTACGAGAGTGTGTCATCACACCAGGATGTCGTTACACTGTAGAACGGTTTTACATTCATGTTATAGAAATTGTAAGTTGGAAATGAGCAGTCTCACTCATTTAAAACCCGACAGAATGTCGCACGTTGTACGCATTTAAAACCCGACAGAATGTCGCACGTTGTAACAACCAAGTTAAACAAATTGTAATGTACGAGACCGGCAGTCTCAATCATGAAGCAAATACTATCCCAAATTTTCACTTGCGAAGCTTACGCGAAAAATCTTCGCATTATGCGTAAAAAAACTAACCCCTTTTTACATTTGAAGCTATTTCTGGCCGCAGTTTCCCTTACAGACCTTACATGGAAAAAACTTTGCCTTAAGGGATTGATAAACAACTAGCTCCAGTTCTCAGTCGTACTTTCGAAGCACGTGGGTGCTCCCGGTCCCTCACTGGCGATGCAGACGACTTCACTGCGGAAGTTGTAGTAGCCGTTCTCTTGAAGTCACGCGGTTTGGCAGATTTTGGTTAGCACGAGATGCACGCGTTTCAGTTGAAGTTGCCACGCAGGCGCCATGTACGAAAACGGGTCTGAAAAAGATTTGTGTTATTATAATATCTCGCACAATTTTAACACGGTTACGAGGAAATTGGAAAATAATTTTAGAATGAAGTTATAGAATAATGTTTAGAAAGATGGAATGGTTAACACCACCGGCGCGCCTCAGTCCGCATATTAATCCATCTAGACTAGATTTTCGTTGAGTAGAGAATTATTATAAAAATAAATTCCATTAAAGTTGAAAGTGTCTTCCCTGATTAGCCTGTGCGGACAGAGTACGCAAATATATTAATCCTCGTTTTCACAGGGCGAGGCTCACATACATTCATCATAATCATACAAGTAAGTGTTACTTTAATGGAACTGTAAATAGGGCAAGTGTACATGACCTGTCGCACCTTTATATATACATCTTTTATGGTTTCAGCTGTTTAGTATGAATGACTTAAATTAGTTCATTCCAAATGGCATAGTACATGTATGGTGAATCATCCAAACGTGAACAGTTATCAAGCCGTTTCGCAGAAGAAAATAACGCGCATATTTCAAACAAGTGTATCCGTTTCAAACTGAGAAAGTTATGATGATGGTGATGATGATGATGATGATGATGATGGTGGTGGTGGTGATGATGATGCTGATGATGATGCTGCTGCTGCTGCTGCTGCTGCTGCTGATGATGATGATGATGATTATGATGACGATGATTATTATAATCATGGTATTCATAGTGCTGCTGATGATTATAATGATAATGAGCATCATAAAGAGTTCTATTTTGGCGATAATAACGCTGTTGTTTAAAATGTATGTTTTTTCCTCAACGATAATTACGTTACGCCATCCTTAAATGAAACCATTTTACGTACTCACCATCAAGGATGTCTTCGGTCGCTCCGTGCCCAGTAACGTAACATTCGGCATCAACGTAAGCATCATAAACGGTCGACACTGACGTCACATGCGCAACGCCGCTGACCGGAAGTAGCGGCGATGGAAAGGCACACCGGGCGGTTGTAGTTGGAAAGGAAGGCCGGATGTTCCAGTCGCAGTACCGCGATGTCGTTCGCCGGGTAGGGTTCGCCTATGTATCCAGTCTCTTTAAACAATATAGATATGAGTGATAGTAGTAACGCGTGTACGGATGTAGTTTTATCAAAAGGCATTTACATAATGACTCTTATAAATGAAAGTTAAATAATAACCATTTAGTTAAGCGCTTAGTTATAAAGCCCTTTTAGCTGTATTTATAAGACAGCTTTTTTGGTGATGTAGCGCTACAATACTTTATTGTATGTTTTGGTGACCCGAATCGTCTGCATCCAGTCATCGGAAGTGAACACAGATTCGACGCTGAGGACTACCGAGTATTCTTTATCCGAAGGCAGCCTTTTTATTATACAATAAATAAGCGACTTACATTGCAAAATGTATCATTCACATTGTGTTTATATATTATACGTAATTTTTTTAATTACTTAACAACTCAATTTTGTGCAGGCGTTTAATGATTAATTAATCAGGAAAATCTTCAACAAAAGCACACATTATTTTAAACTTTAATCGACGCTTTTGATGTTTTTACTTATTTAAAGGACATGGATATAATAAATACATTAATTTAATATAAATAAATCATTGCACAGTTAATGTATGATTGTCGTTTTCAATTTACTTGACTGTCATGAAATGTGAAGCGGATGCGTTATATCACGTTATAATCAAAATGGCGACCTTCATGCCGAGACATGTTTTTTTCGCCGTTTATACCCTTTATTTCGTTTGTTTATTTTTTTTAAATGACGCTCACTTTCCAGCCATATCAGTAAAGATGTGTGTGTTTTGCATATCTACACTTCATGGGCATAGCATATTTTATGTTCCAATTTAATCTACTGAGACATTTCCAGACCGAGCTTATAACATTTCATGCGGAATAAAACTAATTGATATATAATCAGGTTGATTTTTGTTTACGCGTTTGCGTTTTGTGATAATTCTGGGCAAAGTATGGGATGAATTCCTCAATCGTTTTAAACCACAAATGTTTGTAGTGATTTTTCAAAAGCAGTCACATCCGCTGTATTCATTCGTTTATGTTTAATGTATTGTATGCATTTCCTCTACTTGTAAATAAGCAACCCGTTTGTAATAACGGGGCTTAATGCGCGTGTGTAAATTGATGTCCATATTAGCCGCCCACACAGTAGGACGGAACTTTTCACTGAGTCTTGATTTTGGTTTAGAAGAGACTTCCTTTATATCGAACAATTCCATATTAAAGGAGAGTGTCGTCCCTGATTAGCCTGTAATCCCCTTTTTGCAATAGTGAGGATCATATGAATATGTCATTTGCATTAAATAAATGAATATCGCACTCATATATATACTCATTATGATACTGGAGTTTCATTTCTCATATATATCTAATGGATGTTGCATTATATTGAGAACTTACGTCTCATAGATTTAAAGCCATACAACATATTTTATTACTTTATTACTTGATATATTCCATTTCAGGTTTCAAAATTAATAAGCAATCCGGCATTCTGCATTCAAAAGATATATGACTGATACAGGGATTCTAGATGAACAAATATGACAATCAAGAAACGCTTGAATAATAATATATAATATGCAAGATTATATAGTGAAGTGGTGCGTTTTAAAATGCACTTCTACAGCAGCTAGACGATTTACATTATCACATTTAGCAGAAATTTTGCACTGCTTTTTAAGCTTTAGAAAATTTGTGAACGGCATCATTAATATTACAGAATGCATCATTAACAAATTGAATTGGAAAGTAACAGTCATGATTTGACATTTGGATTGACATTACAGTTTGAGTTTATGAAATTGACTCATGGAAAAATGCTTAGATTTAAAATCACCAGATTTAAATTATTACAAACACTGACAAATGACAAATTCAGTAACAAGTCATGTACATAACTCTTCAATGCGTTAAAATAACGGACACATAACATTTTAAAGGAGCTTTAACTGTTTAGTAATGAATCAAACAAGCCTTCTCATTACGTTAAACAATTGTTAACAAATAGTAAATATGTTATATATTATGAAACATTGTAAAGTATCAAATTAATTTACTAGCGCACTAGTAATAATTGTGTGATGTTTTCCCTCGTTAGCATATATACATTTCCTAAAAAACAAACACTATTAAAAATGCCTCAAAAGAAAAGTTCTTATATATGCTTGCGCTATCAATAAATAATACGATATTAATAAACAAGATGAACGATTTAGTAATATCACAACTGGTTATTTACCTGATAATTATTTTTTATAAGACATTTGTCATTGACAGAGATATGAATAATTCAGCGCTTCATTATTCTTTTCGGAACACCACAAGAAGCGGGGGTGTATCGGCCGGCTAAGACTGGCATTCCGCCCAGACGCCCAGAGTGATAGACAAACAGTTTCCTTTCGTCGTAATTACGCCAGCAGAGAAGCCGAGTATATTATTTAAAACAACAACAAAGAGCCGAGCTCTTGGAAAATGGGGCTTAAAGAAGACGTATAAAGTGTCGTCCAATATTAGCATGTGAAGTCCGCACACGCTAATCAGAAAGGACTCTCCGATTTTATTCTAATGTTCGTTTAAATGAAGTCTCCTTTTAGCGGTAATCAAGATTAGACGGAGTGTCGTCCCAAATAGACAAGGTTAAATGGGATGACATTTTATGCACATTCATTGAATTGCGTGTTAAATTATGCAATAGCGAACATCTTCAGTGCCTTCAGCGCTTTGATTATACTAGTCATTATCCCCAGTATCCAAATTTGACTTTGGGTTTGATTTATTAGGATTATCTGCTATCTTCCTCATCTCGAACTAATACTAATCATAATTATAAATTATAATTAAACATTCCTTTAGAAATAACGTGTTAAAACAACAGTTTACTAAGCTCGCAAACAAGGGTCCCTAAGTTTTAGTTATTTGTATACTATTGATTCTCCCCAGTATCCGAATTTGACTTTAGATCTGCTTTATTTGGAATACCTTCTATCTTCCTCGCCTTGAACTAATAATAATTATCAGTGCTAATTATAATATAATTTTTTAACAATTCCTTTGGATATACCGTGTGAAAACAACAGTTTACAAAGCTCGCAAAACAGGGTCCCTAATTGCTACTCAATACCTTTCCGTCATTTAAGCGTAAGAATAGACTATATATATATATATATAGTGCTCCCATTTAATAATAATAAGGATTAAGGCGATTAGCACTCCTCGTTTAACATCCAACAACCTGTAATTAGCGGTAGATATTCAATCACCCGTATAAATAACAGCTCATACAAATCTAAACACTGCGCGTGCGGCGACCCTGCACACAAAAACTAGTTATAAAACTGTTCTATCGCATATAATCATTCTAAGTGATTCCGGACATCAAATTAACAAGAAAAGGTGATATCATAAGGCGTAGCACTATCTAATCAGCTTCTTAACCGCAAATGTATTGAGACCTTCATATACAAAATGAAACGTGCACTGAAGAACATTAACAAGAACGAGAATTAAGCGGTCAACATTCCTCGTGGAAGATCTATCAATAGACTCAGAGCCGAGCTTCCCGTATTGTAATGCTACGTTCATGCCTAACGACGGTCCGCTAGCTCCAATCTGTCCTCAGTGAGTAACGTTATAACAGTAAGGCTAGCGTGTGTCATGTTATTGCGTTGTATGCTGGAGTAAGAAAGGTACTCGATTAAATAAATTCATAAAACGGATTCTTATTGACCTCGCACAAAGTGATACAGCTTAACATGTTTAATGGGGGTCAATGGGCTAACTAAAAAGCCATACAACTAATTATCTTATGGACAATATATTATAGATATCTTGAATTAACAACAACAGTATTTATGTGCATAGAAAGGTTTGGAAGACGAAAACATTCTCTCTATATTGTCGCAAATGCGACTGGCTAAACCATCGACTAATTATAATGTATATTTGTGACAATATGCTGTTTTACAGCATTTAATTGTTAAAATGTTAGTGCAACTTTTAAGATGTTGTGTTTAGCGCATTTTTCTCATTAGTGTATTTTAAGTTTAAAATTCAACAACTGCAATGCGTTATCTGTAACTTTATATTTTACTTCCTTTTATGTAACCCTCCCCCATCTCCCTCCCCTTACATTGAATTATGTCTCCGCGCCCGGTGTACCACTCGCAACCTACTCGCCCCTATTTCCATCGCTAACTTTTCTAACACTCAATTACGTCACCGCGTCTGGTTTCTTACTCGCCCACTACTCGCCTCATATCCCTCCCTTACAAATAAGTTTGTCCACGCGTCTTGCGTCCTACATGCCCAAACAACTTGGAGCAGGGGGACACAAGTCTCTCCGCGCTATCATCGCGCTGGTCAAACGCACTACTTTTAGAATGTTTCAAATGATTTATCCCAGTTTTCCACGTCGAGCCGATGCAGCCTGGAGCCGGCGATTTGCAGTGCGACAACGAGGTATGCTGGGTGTGAGTACCAGACTTTCGGCCATATCCAGGATGAAGCGCCGTCTGCTGCGCGTCCGGGAACGAGGTTCTTTAGAGTGGTTCCGGAGGGACCACAGAACAAGAGCCACCGAAACCAGAAGCGCCACACTTCCATGTGTGCCTGCCATGCACAAATGAACTTGAACAGTTCACGGTCTTAACTTAAAACGCATGGGCCAACATTGATAAAAGAACTAAATCGAAGACTCAATACTTTGTCCCTGCTTAATGGGACTCGTTCACAGACAAATGAGGCAGCAAATAAAATGTGGTATATTAATAAAGATAGTATTCAATATAGTTAAACAAACAAAACAAAACTTTTGACAATTTGTTTCTAGATAGGTAGATCAATAGCGTTTGTATCGTTTTTGTCAATAAATTGGAAAACATACAAACATGTGTTATCAATTAAAAGGGAAAGTGTTAAACTTACTTAGTGGATGGGATAAAGATATGTGCACCCAAACGAAATACGTAAGTGAAATACTGTTTTTCTATTTTTGCTTTTTTTTCTAGTCTTTAACTGGAGCTTTTAGAATAAATGTTTGCATTTAGCAATATAAAGCTTTTAATGACAAACTTCAATACATGTAAAAATATGTGAAACTGTCCCCTTAAGATATTGTAACATAATGCTCGCTTATGTTTCCTTAGAAAAATTCCAAAATTATTGGTTTTAACTATAAATACCAAACAATACATAACAAAGAGTGGTACGAATGATGAGCAGATAAAAGTGCTAGATGATAGCCGGTAACATGTAAATCACATGGCCAACAATTCGTGTTATTATTCAACAAACTGCAGGAAGCCCATGTTTGACATTTCTATCACTAAGGCTCGAATGGCCATTGTCGGTTTGGGTACTAGTTACATGTACCCCAGGTACTCTTAAGTATTTTTACATGTACCCCGGTTAAGGTAAACATACTTAAACGTACCCGGTTGATATTCGAGTTGTATTCCCGCCCAAAATGCAATGTCGTAAAACGCGCTACCGATTGATTTAAAACGATATTGTTTATCTTAAACAAACAAAAAACTACATCAACATGCTTTTTGATTATGAGTTCAGATAATATAAAGGCCTTTACACAGAAAATTGACATGAAAGTGAACATACTTATTTTTTTTTAAAGCCGACAACGACCGATTTAGTGTTAAATCATCGGGTACGTTTTAGTATATTTACCGTACCCGGTTTACATGTAAGTATACTTAAAGTCTCTATAACGCTCAAAATCAAAGAAAGTTTCATAAAGTGTTTCGTAAAATGAAGTAAACACCTATACAATCAGCGTTCCTTATAGCAATAGCCACAATGTCAACGCTAGATGTGGTATGATTAAATAGATTTTTGTAGATACAAAATATTAGTTTTTATTTATTTGTGGCCACAATAAATTCCATGCTAATTTCCTGCGAATATATCTATTCATACGACACACGAACACTATAATGGTACCATAATAAAACCATAATAAAAACGAGCATTTTGTATCCACACACATCTATTTTACTAGACTACACCTGGCGTTGAAATTTCGGCAATTGTCATAAGGAACAATGGTTTTTAATTGTTTAACTTTATTTAACGAAATATTGTACGAAGTGGCCGTTGATTTTGAGTAGTAATGTTACTTTAAAAGTACCCGGGGTACATGTAAGTAGTACCCAAGACGACAATGACCAATTGCACATCACTTAGTGTGACATTGATCTGTTCGCAAGGGGCACAGGATTAATGCATGACATGCCATCACCAAAGACTTATCAATGTATATTGGTAAGTCTTTGCCATCACCAGATGTTGAACAGTTAGTGCGAGTTACTTTGAAAGTTCATGAGGAATAATTAAGTTGCACACTGGACACGCTAAATATTGCTCATTTGACAAGCAACTTTTGGGCTGGGGACAAGGGTCGTCATATACACATCTCCGCATGATAAATATATCTGACATGGTAATAAAAAAATGCACAATGATAATGAAGTGATAGCTTTGCTTGAATTTGAACTCTTGAGTGTGACTTTCAAATTTGAGAAGAGAACAAGCCAAACTCTGTCTCGTGATGGTAAACATTGGTGGAAGCTAACACTTAAATCGCAGGCAGAATGATAAGGAAACAATGGGTTTTAGCTCGTTTATTACAACAAACGACAAGCCTGCATATCCCATCGTTATTTTGTTTCTAAAGTCAAAAGGTGGTATAGTGCATGAAGACCTATCACCATGTGCATTATGTGATTTCTCTGTATGGAACAGTTCTTCAAATTGTTAAGGGTCATCATGGTCGACAAGTGATATGGCCGACTAACGGAGGGACGGATAGACAAAAAAAAAACATACAAATTATCGCAAAATGTTTATTGTGTGTTCTATATATCAATATGGTATACATAAAGCATGTCAAACAATTTTAAAACACAAAGTAATTTTCAGCTGTTTAACAACAAAACAAATATGTTTCATGCATTCAATAAAAGCTTAACATAAACAGCCACACCTTAGCCACTGGCCCCTGTGAAGGCGCTCCACTGATATCTTATGTGGAAGGTTCAACGTGTAACAAACTGTGATAAAACTAGAACAATTTTACTATTCATTATAAACTATAAATCAACTATAATACAAGTACACGTATAATATCATCGTTGAAATATAAATATGTCATAAAGATTAATTTTAGGCAGAACATTCACTTCTAACAATTACATAATTTTACGCACTGAATAATCATCCAAATTTAATAGATTTTAATAAATGTCAATGTTGATGCATTTTGCCTATATTTTTAATTGGTTTATTCCACAAAATCCTTGTAGACTTTTACTTTACTTGAAATTCTGTATGTGTTTACTTTGTTATGTTCAGTTGTGTACACAGATATCATCTATCAAAGGACACGTATTTCTTTAGCAAATAATATTGCTCTCATATATTACCAATAGAGACAATTGTATTCTTGACAGCTGTTAACATATGACATTGATTTACCGGTACCTTTATTTGTAAGTGACAGATTTCAAATATCGAGGTATGAATTTTTCTTAAGATAATAAAAACTAAAAGTAAACACATTTTAAGTTGTTATCAAATTTATTTTTAGCGAATCGAATATAACAAGGTGTTTCTATATCACTATGTATATTTGTCTCTTCGAAATATGTTATGCTGCATTATTGAAACTCTTTAATACAAACATAAGCAATCACACAATTAATGTATTTTAATAGTAATGGTTTGTACAAATGAATGAACAAAGTGACTTTTTCTAATAAACATGACGAAAATAAATGAAAAATTTACATCAAAGATACAATTGTTTGCAGGTGATCTATATATAGATGGCATAATATACCCACATACAGTGATCAAGAAATTTAGGTTAAGTTACTCACTGATTCAAGATGATACAATCTGGTGCTCTAAATGTGTATACAAAAATATAAAGCATAATAAGTTATATTATCCAAAAACGAATGTGAACACTTATGAGTATGCAAGCATATGATCTATGAACACAAATTAACAATAATAACGTTTGCAACGATTCATAAGACTAATTTATTAACTCTTTGTTTAATTTCTCATTTTCATTTAAAGGATCTAAAATAACGCAAGGGTCATCTTCTACTTCAGTAACAAACCATATCCATTCAATTCAACAAAGTAATGGTAGTAAATACAGAATTGACAATTTTGCCAACAATTTGTAAATATTCTCTTGAAAAAGTACGACAATAAGCAAGATTCTCGATAAAAAAGCGACCTGATAGAGTTAACTGTTGAGTATTGTATTCAGAAAATTAATAGACCGATCAAAACTGAAGCGTTAAAAATTCAACCTTTCTGAACAATTCTTTTAAAAAGCACATTTTTATTACTTGTAAAAGCTTATAAACCTGAAACTGCCTTATTACATGCAATTAATGCCTTTTCCCCAATTTTGCTCAAGTGACCTGCATCATTTGAACAGATTTGACAATCTCAAAATCATTTACAAAAAATCTAGGGTATTTTTTCCCATGCATTTATCATAATCAGTATCAAAATCTGTAGTGAAAGTTTCATAATACAGATGAAGTAATATGTGTGCTTATAATACAACTTTACATACTATATTTAACCAAAGCCTTTAACATTAAATGACTGACAGCATCATAGTTCTCATGATACATGTAATAATGTTTTTCTTTGAACACATCTTGGCTGGTCACATAACACACCTTGACTGGTCACATAACACACCTTGACTGGTCACATAAGACACCTTGACTGGCCACATAACACACCTTGACTGGTCACATAACACACCATGACTGGTCAAATAACACACCTTGACTGGTCACATAACACACCTTGACTGGTCAAATAAAAAACGTGGCTGGCCACATGACTTTCTGGCTTTCCACTGAAATTGTTGTAATTTGTCATTCTGCCATTTCAATCTGAACAAGGTAATTCATTGTCCACCCGCCACACAATTCAAAGAAGAGACTTGTTAGAGTTAGTGCTTAACAGACCACGAAGAACGAAGAGACTAGCATAATAAAACAGTATCTGTATCTGAGCTTCTTAGGGTTGACCTGGGTCAATATGGTAACAGCTGCTACAACAGGCTGTGTTTGGGGTTGGGGATTTGGTGTTTGATTGTGTCAATTGGCATCTGAAAATAGAAAGACTTGTGACTGTAAATGTCATTATTACATTATATGTTTGATACTGATTAAAACAAACAAGAACACGCACATACTCCCATTGAGTGTTACACCAATCTGATTTGAATCCATAAAAGAAATGCTAGTCCTGAGACTATTGATAAAATAATAATTAATATTCATAAATTATGGTAAAGGATACTCGCTTTCTTACCAAATACTTTGGGATATTTGATAAAATGCTTTTTTGCAATTAGAAAAATAGTACCAAACTATTATGGCGAGGGCCTTCTGGCTGATTGCCACAAAACATGCATTTAGCAAGAGTTATTTCTGAGAAAACTCAAATGATTTGTGTGAAGTAGGTAAAATGGTTTGCCTACATGCACCCACATTTTACTTTTATTTTAAAACTCTACTTATGTCAATGAAAAATGAACCAAAAAAGTTTCATCACACAAGAAGCAATTATTTTCGATATTAGACTAGATACACACATCTGACAGTTTGATGGATGTATGGACAGAAAAGGGTGAATCTACATGCACCCACACATCTCTGAACTTGGGGGCATGCAAAAAAGCATGCACATTACTAAAAAAACTCACCAAAGGATCGCTCTGCAGGATGTTTATAAAGCATGCACATTGCTTAACAACTGACCAAAGGATCGCTCTCAAGATGTTTATAAAGCATGCACATTACTTAACAACTCACAAAAGGATCGCTCTGCAAGATGTTTATAAAGCATGCACATTACTTAACAACTCACAAAAGGATCGCTCTGCAAGATGTTTATAAAGCATGCACATTACTTAACAACGCACCAAAGGATCGCTCTCAAGATGTTTATAAAGCATGCACATTACTTAACAACGCACCAAAGGATCGCTCTGCAAGATGTTCTTAGACTGATGGTCCTGCACCATGGAGCTGTGACAGCAAATGCTTCCAGACCAAACTCAACGCTCTGCTATCCAGATTTCTGGAAATAAGCATTTCATGTGTAAAACACGACAACAATTTTTAAGATTTTACAAGCATTTTATAAAAATTGTCAAGGATCAAAATGCGGGTTCAACCCTGGCAACACACTTGATAGTCTCTCAAGAAACGCAATGAACTTTCAAAAAACAAGCATAAGTTAAAATATATGACTTAAGCCTAATTGTGGCAACAACGTTCCAGAATTCGATAGCTAGTCCTATTGTTTAAGATGTTCAATGCAATCAAGCTTAATAAATAGAAATCTAACGTTGTGTTATTGGGTGCGTGACCAATCTTTATTTCACAAGTGGTGAAGGTTAACAATATAATTGAATGAGTTTCGAGGTCACAAGTTCATTTTTTTTCTCTAATAAACAAGCAACATAAATGTAAGTTTAACTGTGCAATCAATTTTATATGCGGGGTTTATAAAGAATTCAATGTATTTTTACAAACATTATTTAAACAGCAGTACAGGATTTTGTGTAATATCCCAAAATAAGTATTATATACAGTTCCGAAAGTAAAAACAGAATGTATTCTTGTTTTTTTTTTAAATTGGGATTACATTTTAAGCATGTTGTAATACAATAAAATACGTAATGCAATATATGGGTTAAATTAGAAGTTATTATATGTTTGTTTATTTAAATATCTTGCCACTTATAAATGGGATTTAATTATGTCATTTGGGTCAGTAAAACTGCTAATAAAATGGTGAACATGCTCTGTAAAAATCTTAAACTTTCTTACTGCCATGACCACCCAGGCCAATGTGACCTCCAACCTGACCACCAGGTGAGTGCTGGGGTAAGGACAAGGTCATAGTGGAGGATTTCATTGCTAGGCACCCTAGGATGCTCAACCTGGATAGAGAAAGAGTGGCAGAGTGATTAAAATCAAACAATAAATCACAGCAAAGTCAAATATATCAATATATGCTTACATTGTAACTATGTTTTGAAGCAAATGCTTTAGATAAAATAAATTATTAAGATAAGATTAAGTCATATTTAAGTGTGTGCATTAATACGTGTATTGGCTGTCATGCCAATGCATCCGTATTGTTCATTTAAGTGCATTATAATTACGATCTTACACATGAATCAACAATTATGCTCTATAACTCCTTAGGTTTTATTAAAACCATTCATAGTGTGTCAAAGTTGCAACAAACTGCTATGACTAGGTAGCTCAAACATAGCAGACAGCGTACTAGACTGCAGCTGATTCTATTTTTGCTGCTGTGTCCACGTGGGTTGGTTGCTAGGATATTGCCAGACACTGAAAACGTACAACTGAAAGACATACATACTGGGGAATTTGTCATAATGCAGCATAATATTTCACGAAGGTTCCTTTATGAACATGATTGATTGCATGTGATACAAATTACTATGCTTTCTTTGCTTTTTAGACACAACTATTTTAACAACTTTGCGCAACTGTTGGTACTATGTTAGTTATAACTAGGGATGGCAAAATTATTCGAATAATCGAATATTCGATTGAATGGTCAGCATTCGAATAATCAAAATGATATTCGCATATTCGCATTTTTTTCCAAACATAATTTCACCAATATTTAAAGACCTGCGAACCGCTTTCTAAAAAGCAACCGAAATCACTTGGGAGTAACATGTTTGACGTGACGTTCTTCGAATCAAACTGATAACGCGGCTCGTCTCAGTGTTGATTGCGCAATGCAATATACACGTTCTAAGAAAGGCCCCGACTGTTGTTTGCCAATGGGGTTCCAATTAACGGTTTCAATTGACTGGCGAATAATAATAAAGTTTTGTGATCACAGTATGTACAGGCATTTAAATGTGTGAATTACTCAAATCGAGCAATGCAATATACTTACTCTAAGAAAGGGCCCGAACTGTTGTTTGTCAATTAGGTACCAATTAAGGGCTTTAATTTACTTGCGAATAATAATTTAGTTTTTGTGATCACAGTTTGAACAGCCATTTAAATATGTGAATTACTCAAAAGTAACAGATGATATAAATTAAACAATCATCAAGGAATCATAATTCAAATCTGAAAATGCCACCAGCCCCTTCTGCAGTATGGAATAGTTTACACGGTCTGTGGATAAGAAGACCGCAACGTGTAATGTGTGTAAACTTAGTTTTACATATGCGCGGTCTTCTACAAATCTGTGGAATTATTAAAAAATAAAATTCTATGACACAATTTTTTTCATTCTATTTGTGCCCGATCACAGTATCGGTCATAGTATTAGTCGACAGCGATACAATTATTCGATAGCAACGTTAATAAACAGCCTCGTATTTAGCAAACGGATATAACTTACAAACCAATGAAAATTAACACATAAAAAGGTAAAATCAATCCAGCCGTTTTATGCGAATATTCGAATATTCGATTGAATGAATTTGCGAACATTCGAATACCGATATTGGTATTCGATGCCATCCCTAGTTATAACCCTGAATATAATATAAGTTACAGCGCAACTTTGGGCGAAATGTAGTCATAACCCTGAATAGAATATAACTAAGACAGCTCCTGATTTCCCATGTTTGGTGAGATACAGAGACAGTGAATCATTACAATGAAAAATAAAGACTTCGCCAATGAAAACATAGAGTTTTGTCACAAAATGACCACTTAACCACGGTGCAACGGATTCAAACAATTGAAGTTCCAATCAAATGCCTTGAAAAAACTGTAGATGGGGTTTGATACACATCTTTTTACACTATACGCAGACAAAACGCACCTCTGACTAAACAACTTACACAATAACCTCTCCTTGATTTGTGGGATTTAATTATAATTGTTTAACATCCCCACCTTGCAGGTCATGTTGCTGTACTTTTATTGTGAGATTGGGATGTTCATAGATATATTGAGACAATGGTGCATCATGAACCTGCCCACATGACTGAGGATGCTGCCCAGTTGGTACCAATTTGACCTTTGGCCTGTAATCACATTTATCTGAAGGGTAAGCGTTTGGCGCATTCGCACAGTTCATTAGCTGGGTGAGATTTTCAGAAAAGGGTTCCTTGTTCATTGACAAGTTGTCCTGTAAAATAATATGTCAACACAGTGAAACTCTAGTTGCATCAGCAGGAGATCATTCTATTCATAACTACAATGTCTTTTACTTAAGGCAAGTCATCATGTGAAATGAAGTTAGACACAGGACAAGCTCAACAAAGCATTACACAGTTTGCAATTTGAGCAGCACACTTAAACCTGTATACAATGTCAAGAACATTACAATTATTACATAAATTCTAATGAAATTAATGCTTAGTAAAGAAGCATTTTTTCAAAATGGTCATACAACAATGAAATGAAAAATAAGAATGTCAATCAAATACACCCGTTCATAAGACTGGGTACATTGATCACGAGTGCAATGTCAGACATGTTTAACGGTCAATGTGTCTTCAGTAAACAAGAACATATTTTTGAAATGCTGCAGGTGATCTGTCTGGTTACTTAACTTGTACAAAATATTAACACCGCCCACAATATGGACAATTTTCATGATGATCCAGTTTAAATTGTCTTGAGAGTAGAGGTTATAGGTGACGCCAGCTGCCCAACAGCCCACATAAAGCTATCACAGGTTTTTCTATAATTCAGGAGACTTGCTGCAAAAAAGGGTAATCATGGACAACACTTTTCGCTTTTATTGAATGTTTCGTTAAAAGGAAGTATTTTCTTATTAAAATCCTGTTTAGGTGATATGTGGTGTCCCTGACTTGCTTTTGCGAACTGCTAGTCAGAGACAACTCTATACACACATGCATTAAACCAGTTTCCCTGGGCAAGGCTCATATATATGTTTTGAAAACTACTATTTAACTCTTATAACTACAACACAAAGTGAACGTAAACTGTATTTTCTAATTCGTTCTAGCGTGTATTGTTTTTGTTAGCATTTTTGATGAATGCCATTGTGTTAACATCGACATCACTTTGCCAAAAGTAACCAAACACTGCTTAGGTTGACACAAAAACAAATAATTTTGCAATGAAATTATAAAACACAACGAATTTCACGAGGTCCACGGAGGTATGAAAAGGTCACATGGATGGTTGAATTCTAATTCGGTTGGAGTCTATACAGATTGAGTTGTTTCAGTAACAGTTGGAACTTGGAACAAGATTAGTCTAATTCGGTTGAAGATTGATTGATATACAGATTGAGTTGTTTCAGTAACAGTTGGGACTTGGAACAAGATTATTCTAATTCTGTTGGAGATTGATTGATATACAGATTGAGTTGTTTCAGTAACAGTTGGAACTTGGAACAAGATTATTTTCATTCGATTTTGAGGGAATATCTGCGAGGCCATACAGACTGAGTTGTATCCGTAACAGTTGGAACTTGGAACAAGATTAGTCTAATTCGGTTGAAGATTGATTGATATACAGATTGAGTTGTTTCAGTAACAGTTGGGACTTGGAACAAGATTATTCTAATTCTGTTGGAGATTGATTGATATACAGATTGAGTTGTTTCAGTAACAGTTGGAACTTGGAACAAGATTATTTTCATTCGATTTTGAGGGAATATCTGCGAGGCCAGTGTCACTGCTCCTGCAGACGTTTATAGTATTGTTTTTTTAACTACAGCTGGTGTTTCAAATTTCCTACTGGTAAAGTCCGCAATATTTGTAAATTCTTTAACCTTTTTTTTGCTGACAATGTGGTACAGAATACTGAATGGAAGCTCAAAACTAGAGCTGGCTGTATAAAAAGAGTTATTTTTTCCAACAACAGCTATACTATCTGAGTGTTAAATACAAATTTCATAGTTAACATTTTGACCAAGTTTAATAAATATCAGATCAATATTTGATAGTATTGGGATAAGCATTTAGACCAAGTTTGATGAAGATCAGACCAAAATTGCGACCACTGTCCAGAGTGCAGACAAGCCTTTTACTTTAATTTCACCTTGTGACCTAGCTCTTGAAGTTAAGTGACCCATATTCGAAATTGTCCTCAATATTATTAAGGTAAGCAAGTTTGATGAAGATCAAATCGAAGTTTGACCTAGATTTTCTTTAATTTGACATATTAACCTTTTTTGAAGATCATAGGCCCATGTTCTAACTTTGATTTAATTGAGGTTTACATTATAACCAAGTTTGATGAAGATAAGGCAATTATCGTTACTGGAGTGTGAACGTAAAGTCAAGTTTGACAGACAGACTTGGGTAAATCAATTATGTTTGCCATACCACTAAAGTTTAAACTAAACTGATATTGACTTACCTATTCTAATTGTATCTGTTTAAATCTGAATGTGGTCTTAAGGTTAAGTTCAATCCTGTAAATTTACATACTATATATAGCAACCCCAGCAGACAAGATGCTTATCAGCTGATCAGTGGGGAATTGCAGATACTTGATAGTCATTCCAGAAAATTAATTTACTCTTCATTATAAGATTTTGAATCTAATTGAAAATATATATACTGCACATTAATAAGAATTAAATTTGCTTTCCAATGCATATAGTTTAAATAAATTATCCATTGATGATGCCTTGCCAAAACAGAAGTTAAATCAGATTATCTTGTCAAGTTTGACAGACAGACTTGGGTAAATCAATTATGTTTGCCATACCACTAAAGTTTAAACTAAACTGATATTGACTTACCTATTCTAATTGTATCTGTTTAAATCTGAATGTGGTCTTAAGGTTAAGTTCAATCCTGTAAATTTACATACTATATATAGCAACCCCAGCAGACAAGATGCTTATCAGCTGATCAGTGGGGAATTGCAGATACTTGATAGTCATTCCAGAAAATTAATTTACTCTTCATTATAAGATTTTGAATCTAATTGAAAATATATATACTGCACATTAATAAGAATTAAATTTGCTTTCCAATGCATATAGTTTAAATAAATTATCCATTGATGATGCCTTGCCAAAACAGAAGTTAAATCAGATTATCTTGTCAATCTTACATATTGCTATATTTTCATTTTAAAACGGGCGTTTTTACTTATTACTTACCTATTGAGATGTAGTGGCTGAGTCGGAATTGGTTAACATCATTCTCTGGGCCTCACCTTGTGATGATAAGGAACCTTGGGAGTCCCACAAATGAGTTCCTGTAAACCAAATAATTTGATGCATTCTGAAATGGTATCAGTTATACTGGAAGTCAATCAATTTTGTTTGATTAATAAATAAATGAAATACACTGTGTTGAAGGCTCTTGATATACACTAAACACTTGATGCAAACATAACCTACTATATAAAATGTACACTTGATACAAACATATTTCAACCCTCTGAAACCAATATTTATTTAGTTACGAGCAACAATAAAAAGGTGGGACGGATCTAAGATATAATGGAAGGAAGGACGGAGAGATTTACAGACAAGGGCAAGTCTATACAACCCTTTATGCCCTTACAAGGCAGTACAACATGGCGGCTATCATGAAGTCCTGTAGGAAACGACTCTTAAAACAAAATCCAGGAATTTAAATAAATATTGCAATTAAATAAAGAAAATATGTGTAAAATGTGCTGAAGGCATTTAAATAATTACTAAAATTAAATAGTATTTAACAATTCTATTAAACAGATATTTATGCAAGCAGAAACATTTGGTTTAGGGGCTAAATTTAAGCCGACAAATATACAAAACTATGCCCTATCAATATATAACCCAAACACGAGAGCTCTTACCCTAAGATCTTGGACCAAGAGCAAATCTTCCCCATGCACAGAAAGTGTCACTGGAAGTCTGGGCCCAGCTGACCAGAGAGCCTGTTGTTCAGCTGGGTATCGATCTATGATTGCATGGGGTATTGTAGGAACCGGCTTTTAAAACAAAATCCAGAAATTTCAATAAATATTGAAAATAAATGAAGAGAATACTTGCATAATGTGCTGAAGGCATTTAAATAATTGTTTTAAGAAAATTTAATTAAATTTAATAGTTCTATTAAATTAAAGCGGATTTTTTATTGCAAGGAGAGACTTTGGGTCAGGGGCTAAAATTTAGCCGAACAATAGACAAAACTATGCCCTGACCTATGATTAAAACTGATATAAGATAAACTGTTATTTGCTCTTTATTTACTATGTTTGAGCTTTTCTTTAATCAGGCAGAAAAAGGACTGATGTTAAGTGAACTATATGCACCTCATTCTGGGAACATAGGGCTTAATGTATGTGCAGTCTTCACAGGCTAATCTGGGATGACACTTTAATAGGACTTTATGCATATGCAGTCTGCACAGGCTAATCTGGAATGACACTATAATAGGACTTAATGTATGTGCAGTCTTCACAGGCTAATCTGGGATGACACTTTAATAGGACTAAATGTATGTGCAGTCTGCACAGGATATTCTGGGATGACCCTTTAATAGGACTTAATGTATGTGCATTCTGCACAGGCTAATCTGGGATGACACTTTAATAGGTCTTAATGTATGTGCAGTCTTCACAGGCTAATATGGGATGACACTTTAATAGGACTAAATGTATGTGCAGTCTGCACAGGCTAATCTGGGATGACACTTTAATAGGACTTAATGTATGTGCAGTCTGCACAGGCTAATATGGGATGACACTTTCATAGGGCCTAATGTATGTGCAGTCTGCACAGGCTAATCTGGGATGACACTTTAATGGGACTTTATATATGAGCAGTCTGCACAGGATAATCTGGGATGACACTTTAAAAGGACTTAATGTATGTGCATTCTGCACAGGCTTATCTGGGATGACACTTTAATAGGATTTAATGTAAGTGCAGTCTGCACAGGCTAATGTGGAATGACAATTTAAGCACATACATGAAGCCCCATATCCCAGAACACAGCTAAGATACTGCTTATTGTTCTTGTTGCTGCTGCTGCGACTGGGCAATAGACAGATGGAGCGAGTCCCGACGCCGAAGTCGCCACCCCAAACCCGAGAATTGCCGACAACAACTGTTGTTGAATGGTGTCAATCGCATACTGCTCTCCAGGCCTAAGGTTCACATTATTCGAGACCAACATTTCGAGGTCAGTCATGTTTTAGGCCCGGAATGGCCCATGTTCAAACTTGTCCTAGAGATCATTTAGATAAAACTTGTGACCAAGTTTGATGAGGATTGGATGAAAACTACTTTACTAAGTGACCCTGTTTTTCGAACTTGGCCTAGACATCATGTAGATACAACTTCTGACCAAGTTTGGTGAAGATCGGATGAAAACTACTTGAATTAGAAAGCGGACACTTAATACGGACCGACAGACAAGTTCACTCCTATATACCCCCCTAAACTTTGTTTGTGGGGGTATAATTAAGCCAGTTATTATGATAAAAAACTTTAAAATGTGCTATAACTAGGGGCCAGCTCTGTGCAGAGTTTATTTTAACCATTTTTGGATTGGGACAATTCGTAAAAAATCATAGTGTTTTAAATTTAATTGGGAAAATGGTTGTAGCTTTTGCTGAACATAATTTAAAAATTGAGAATAAGTTCTATCAAGATAAATTGCACTAAGGTTCAACTTTTAGAGCTGCATAAGGAAACAAACTCAATTTGTAACCTATTAAAACATTGTTTGGGGTCAAACCTTGAATTGAGAACTTTAGCCAGTAATTATGGAAAAAATAAACTGTTTAAGATTACGAATGGGACTCAATTTTGGCCCCAATTTCGACAAAATGAATAGCACTGTATGATCTCACCTGAAGCTCAAGAAGCTGAGCTGATATGCTGGCCTCGCTGATATTGCCACAGGCTTAATTTGAGTTCTGATTAACTCAATGTTGCAACCTATCAAAACATTCTTTTTCTTCCGGGAAAACATGAATTGAGAACTTAAGTCAGTAATCATGGATATAGACTTTTTGAGATAAGAATGGGGCTGAATTTTGGCCCCAATTTCAACAAAATAATTAACACTGTAAGGTCTCACCTGAAGCTCAAGAAGCTGAGATGACATGCTGGCCTTGCTGATATTGCTAAGAGCCGAGTTTGAGTTCTGCTTTCTTAAGGTTGAGAGTCAAAGGGCATACTGGACCACACAACAAAATTGCTGTTATTTTTCAAAGCCTTCTCTTGCATCAATTCAATGCGAGGCCTTTTGGGCTCGGAGTGCTAAGTGCTCATAACAAAACCAGACGTGTTCACTTTAAGCACCTTGTTCACAATAGTGGGCGTAATTTGAGTCTGTGGAACACCCCATGAATGTATGGATCTCTTAGTGTTTACAACCAAGTCTTTACTGCCTTTCTGTGTCAGCATGGATATATCTTGCTCTGGGTGTTCACAGCATAGTCATTACTGCCTTTCTGTGTCAGCATGAATATATCTTGCCATGGGTGTTCACAGCATAGTCATTACTGCCTTTCTGTGTCAGCATGGATATATCTTACTCTGGGTGTTCACAGCATAGTCATTACTGCCTTTCTGTGTCAGCATGGATAATTCTTGCTCTGGGTGTTCACAGCATATTCATAGCTGCCTTTCTGTGTCAGCATGGATATATCTTGCTCTGGGTGTTCACAGCATAGTCATTACTGCCTTTCTGTGTCAGCATGGATACATCGTGCTCTGGGTGTTCAAAGCATAGTCATGACTGCCTTTCTGTTTCAGCATGGATGTATAGTGCTCTGTGTTCACAGCCAAGTCATTACTGCCTTTCTGTGTCAACATGGGTGTATCGTGTTCTGTGTTTACAGCCAAGTCATTACTGCCTTTTTGTGTCAGCATGGATGTATTGTGCTCTGGGTGTTCCTAACCAAGTCATTACTGCCTTTCTGTGTCAGCATGGATGTATTGTGCTCTGGGTGTTCACAGCATACTCATTACTGCCTTTCTGTGTCAGCATGGATATATCTTGCTCTGGGTGTTCACAGCATAGTAATTACTTCCTTTCTGTGTCAGCATGAATATATCTTGCTCTGGGTGTTCACTGCATAGTCATGACTGCCTTTCCGTTTCAGCATGGATGTATTGTACTCTGGGTGTTCACAGCATAGTCATTACTGCCTTTCTGTGTTAGCATGGATGTATTGTACTCTGGGTGTTCACAGCATAGTCATTACTGCCTTTCTGTGTTAGCATGGATGTATTGTGCTCTAGGTGTTTACAGCCAAGTTATTACTGCCTTTCTGTGTCAGCATGGATGTATTTTGCTCTGAGTGTTCACAACCAAGTCATTACTGCCTATCTGTGTCAGCATGGATGTATCGCGCTCTGGATGTTTACAACCAAGTCATTACTGCCTTTCTGTGTCAGCACGGATTTATCGTGCTCTGGGTTTTCACAACCAAGTCATTACTGCCTTACTTTGTCAGTAACATTGCCAAAAGTCCGTTCTAATATGATATTTTGGCCGCTGAGAGGACAATCTGGGGCAGTCTGTAACCCTACTGTCGTCCAAACTATCAACAGCAGAAGTATCCCACTAGGAAAGCTTACGCTTTTATTGTTCTTTGATTTTCTCCCGTTCAATTTCTGTTTGTCTCATAAAGATTGGAATGAGTTATTGAACTTTTTATTCTTCATGATATTTGTTGTGATGTCCAACAGCAACAACTGACTGTTAGCGTTACCATAACTACTGCTATAACTTTTCGTGTCTGTAACACTCGTCCCTTTCAGGCCCACGCGCCACTCCAGCTTAATAAAACTACCCAGGCTTATGTTTGGAAAATGTAACGTGGGCATTGCGTTTGTTCAGAACAGATTCATGCTCAGAATTTCCTGCAGAACAGAGTTGTTCAACGATGCTGACTTTTTGAGGCAGGAGGTCAAGGGGGAGGAGTTAAAAGTCAAGGCAGGGGAAGGGTCGTTCTGGACTGGGGCTCCTGCAGGCGTGACTGGTGTGGTTTCTGGGCCAACTCGATATCAATGCTGGTGCTCTGCTGAAAACAACAACAACACAGTGGGTGATAGGAACTTTTAACAAATATATTACAATCTATAACAAACTATGCCTCTTAACTGGCTGTGAAGGTTTTCAACATGAATTTCTAATCTGGCATTTTATTGGTTCCTTGTCCTTAATAGCATGAAAATAAATACAATTAAGTCATTCTGTATTAAAACAAGAAAAGTGTTGGCTAATGCTATACTTATCTGTACATTTATATCTATAATCTTTACTCCATTTCCAGAAATGTATTTTCATAGGCCAATATGCAGATCACTAATGTTAGAAAGTGTCGTCCCAGATTAGCATGTGAAATTCACATAAGCTAATTAGGGAGGGTTCTTTCTGACTAGACTGGATTTTCATAAAGAGGATTATTTGTTCAACAAAAAATACCTTTAAGAGGAAAGTGTTGTCCATTATAAGCCTGTGCAAACTGCACAGGCTTATCTGTGACAACAATTTAAGCACATGCACAAGGCCCCATTTTTCCGGATATCAAGTATGATGAGCTATGGGTCAGGGGAGTGGATGTGTCGTCCTGGACTGGGGCTCCTGCAGGCAGGACTGGTGCTGATGCTGGGCCAAATCGATATCAATGGTGGTGCTGTCCTGAAAAAACAGCACAGTGGGTGATGTGAACTTGTAAAAAATGTTTATATTACAATCTATACGAAACTATGCCTCTTGATTGGTTGTGAAGGTGTTTAATAGGCAAAATTTCCTTTTAATGAATTTCTAATCTGGCATTTCATTGGTTTATTGTCCTCAATAGCACGAAAATTAATAATTAATCAAACCATTTCGTATTAAAACATTGTTGGCTAATAATACACTGTATACCAACCTGTATATTCATAATGATGTAATTTCATTAGCCAATATGCGGCTCCTAAATATTACAAATAGTCGTCCCAGATTAACATGTGAAGTCCACACAAGCTAATCAGGAAGGACACTTTTTGACTAGACTGGATTTTCATAAAGAGGATATTTCTTTTCCACAAAAATACCTTCACATATGAAATTGCTGTCCCAAATATGCTGTGTGGATTGCACAAGCTAATCTAGGACAACAACAACAATTTAAGCACATGCATTAAGCCCCATTTTAAAGAAGTTTTTTTTCCTGTATAAAATCAAAAAATAAACAGCTGCGCCATGAGCGCATGATACGCCCGTCGTTCGCCAATGAAGTAGTAAGGTAATAAATAACCCTTTGAATCATTTTTTTACTTCAGTTTATTTGTATTTGAATACATGGTTTATTTTATAAGTACATGAGCATGGAGCGCCGTCTCCTTGACATTCATACCATATCTTTTTTTGAGTATATGTATGCATTTCTTTAGAGGATATGGAGTTGAAGTAAACCTGTTATAGATATTTTGACCAATAATAAAAGAGAAATGTAGATGGGTAAGTGGTAGTGTACAATCGGAATAGAAAAAAGCTCACCTTGTTCAATTTTTCAGGGATACTAAAAAAAAAAAAAAAAAAAATCCATCGAAGGATATTTGAGGTACAGTAGGACATTCAATGAAATCACGAAATTTTGACGAACAAAGTCCCATAACTCTGGAACGACAATTCAGAATTCCGTCAAAAACGAAAGGGGATCAGGGTTTATCAATATTAAGATTGTGTTGAAATTTGAAAAAAATCCATCGAAGGATATTTGAGCTACAGTAGGACATTCAATGAAATCACGAAATTTTGACGAACAAAGTCCCATAACTCTGGAACGACAATTCAGAATTCCGTCAAAAACGAAAGGGGATCAGGGTTTATCAATATTAAGATTGTGTTGAAATTTGAAAAAAATCCATCGAAGGATATTTGAGCTACAGTAGGACATTCAATGAAATCACGAAATTTTGACGAACAAAGTCCCATAACTCTGGAACGACAATTCAGAATTCCGTCAAAAACGAAAGGGGATCAGGGTTTATCAATATTAAGATTGTGTTAAAATTTGAAGAAAATCTGTCAAAGGATATTTGACGTAGCGTACGACATTAACAGACGGACGGACGGACGGACGGACAGACGGACGCGGGGTATACCATAATACGTCCCGTCATAGACGGGCGTATAATAATAGAAAATCATCTTCTTAACATTGTTTTTAAATTGTACTCATTATATGTATCACTTTACGTTTCCATTTATTTTACTGCTCATATACATTGGATTTAAATTTTGTTTTGCCCTTAAAAACTACACACTGACAACACTAGTTTGCCCGTTCTTTGGTGATGCCTAAAAATCCACATTTTCACAGTAACCAATACCAAGAAATGATTTTTTTTCCAAGTAAATTGCTATCATAAACTTTGTTTGATATGTTGAGGGAAAACCAGTGTCCGACAAATCCATTGCCCGGAGCCCGGGGGCTACCGAATTTTTACATCGGGCTACTGAAATTTTCCAGCTCACGCCCACCGGGCTACTATAAATCTATAAGAGCGGTAGCCCGGTTTATTTACAGACATACGTAGAATAAACACGTTGACCTTGTAATTGTACACTGTGTATTGATTATAATCCGATATAAAGTGCAATCAATTATCTTATCAGTCACCAATCACTTGCGGTAATGTTGATTGTAAACAGTAACAGTGTATTTTAATCATTCAGAATCAACATTTGTTGCCTGCTAATAATATAATGAGAGCCGATTGGATAGTTTGCGCACGTGATGCAACATCATTTCGCAATTTGGAAATCTTTGTTAACCGCAACAATGAGTTTGACAACGTTTTTCATTTCGTTAATTATCCAAGGACGCCGAAAATTAAACAAATCAAAACAATGGATTCTTCAAAACGGAAACGAAACCGAAAATGAATATTAATTACAATGGTGTGAACGCGGTTAACACCTGCTAATTAGTTTGCATGGGCAATTAATGATAAGGTTCGTCAAATGACGAAAAAAGAAAAGTTCTAGAATGCAGTATTTTTTTGCAATTATAAGTTGATATTAATTAAAATATCCGGACTTGTATATTACATTACTTGAAAAAAGTTCATATTTTCAGTATATTCGGTAATAAAATTTCGGGATGTGAAATCGAAGTACATCGCGAAAATAGGTGACATAACGATATACACACTATAAATAACGCAAGTAGATTGATCATTTTGTATATAAAATATATACAATTCACTACGCATAATACAATTTGCATTTATGGGTTTACTACGTGACGATGATGATCAATCTACTGGCGTTTTTTATAGTAAACTAGTAGCTACCCACCTGTACCCAGTAACATTTATTACCGAATATACTGAAAATATGAAACCTTAACAACTGTTTTCAAGTAATGCAATATACCAGTCGTGATATTTTAATCACTAAAAACTAATTATTGTTAAAAAAACGGTATTTTAGAATTTGTTTCGTCATTCCTGGTCGACGGTCTTTTTTAAGGAGCGACTGTTAATAATTAAGTTAAGTTTGATTTCAATTGAGACAAACAGTGCTTTAATAATTTGAGCGAGTTGTATATAAGATGCAGCGATTTTGTATCTTTTATTATAATGTATTAAATAAGTTAAGGTCACAATATATTGTCAGCTACTGACTAGAAATGCTATTGACTGCGTACAATAACTGTAACTGTGTACTGAGTGCAGTTTAATAAGACTATTTGATATTGGACTGAATGAACTCATTGCGTCACTCTGTAATACTGTTGATAAGTGATTTGTTATGTCTACTACATGTAAAATCAGATTACTTGTTGTAGTATGTGTATGTAAATGAATAAATAAAATAGAGATGAAAACTTGTCTCTAACCATTTTGTAGGTAAATTTTATGGGCTACCAAATATTTTTATTGGTAGCCCAGTGGGCTACCTGAAAAATAACAAATTTGTCGGACACTGCCGGAAAACACAAGTTTCTGTAAACATATTACCCAATTGCCCACAAACACAAATCCGATCACAGGACGTGTTTTGTGTCATGTTTTGGATCATCCTTTGACCCATTCATTTTGTGAAAGAAAAATGATTCTCGAATTTGAATTATAATTAAGCAATGAGTAGCAAACTTCTTAAAATTGCGAAAATTCTAGTCACAAACTTCTGTAAATTGTGACCCACAAAACTCTCAAATTTGAAAAAAAAACTGTGATTCCATAAAAAGAAAAAATAGCCCAGAATCGTGCCCCTTCCAGAAAAACTAAAACTTTAAAAAAGGCACTGACTGATGAAACAGATGCAAAATATTGTCAACAATTCAAGCTAGAGACTGGAATGCTACACCCCTGATCCTGGAAAATCATTTATATTAGTTGGCATAACACTTCGAGGTTTTTATAAAAAAATACTTTTTTGTGGACATGTAAATTCGTGCATTTCTTACTTGTTGAAAAAAAAACACGAATTTGCTTGGATCATTTTGTTATGTGTTTGAGTAAATTTCGTGGATCAGTAAACCCACGAAATCAAAATTAATTAATGAACCACAAATTATAAGAAAATTTACAGTACTTAATCAACATGTTTTTAGAAATGTGTTTGACAAGATTTATTTTATTTATTTTTAATTTAAATTTATGATTGTTCATTAAGAACAATACTTTTGATTAATTTTAGTCCGGTGTATTCCTTAGTTTAAATACAATGCAAACATTCATTGCTGAATAAAGTCGAAACCCAATGACTCTAACTTGCCTGGACTGACAACAAAAGTTTTAGCCATCCAGAATTCGATCCAACCGATCTGAATATACTTATGTTTACTAACATAAATCTGCAATAGATTTACATCTCCAGTTGAAGAGTATTCGTACTGCCTAATCCCCGTACTACTGTCTTCTTTTGAATCAGTAAGAACAGAATTTATATACTTGACATTTTTAAGTAATCACTATTTTAAAATACTAACACAAACAATCAAACAATGATCTTATGTAAAGAATAATGCTAAGAAACAAAGCAATATATAAGCATTATATGCACATCGCCCAAGTATTAAACAACACATGTATTATTTTATTTGCTTGTGTTTGAATTTAAGAATGACATGACCCATAGATACAAAATTGTCTATTCCTTCAAGTTGACATATTATAACTGTAACTCTAACTATTATAGTAAAACTTTATTTTGTATAATCATAAACTGTGTATTTTGTATACACTGTATGCTTGCTTTGTCCACTTGGGCTTTTGGCCTTCTGGATGGATTGTTTAATTAACATATTGTGATGCAGCCGTTCCAGCCATATTATTATAGCATCTACAAAAACGCCAGATTGTCATCTTTTACTCAAATCAATTAACGATTGAGTCAATAACATGTTTGAAATTATTGGGAGCCTTTAATCAAGCGCTCATAATCAAGTAACAGCTTTATGCGACCCTAGGAGCTTAAGAGCCAGGCAAAGAAAACAACGTGAAAATTGTGACAGGGACTTAAATAAAATATGAGACATTAATCCTGTAAATTCGAGCCATCTGACATAAATGTATATGAATATTTAGCAATACAAAAATAGATGCTTCGAGGATAGTCCGAGCAAACCGGAAAGTTGAGCCAAGCAAGTTTGAGCCAACAGGTTTTGACTGTATATTATAATTTTTAGAAAATTACTATTCTGCTAATCTGTGAACAAGTCAAAATTCATAGGTTCTCTTAATACATTTTTATTGTATTTATTATTGCATTTTATGTTCATTCTTTCTTTATTTAAATAAATTAAGTTTCCACAATTATATAAGAATTAGTTTTCTAGTTTGGATACTTTTTTACAGTAATTTATAAATATATTGAGACTTCACCACTGTGAGAAAAGTTTAAAAAAGCACAAGAGCCATTCAATTTTAAGCGCTCTGAATTCAATCACACATTGCTTACATTAGTATCTCTTAACAATTATTTTTAATTTGCATTTACATGAACACAATTTTCCCAATAACCACTTTTTTAATCATATTGTTTGTTATACCAAATTCATTCTCATACGAATGTATAAATACAACCCTTAAATGGACTTAACTTGAGCATCGCTCTTGAACAACGTGACTTAATCAATGTGTATAGTGTCTTCCCACATAAGCCAGTGGAGTCCTCATAGGCTAACCTGAGACGACACTTTTTTACTAAGACTTGATTTTTGTTTAGAAACAAGAGATGTGTTCGTCAGAAACAAAATGCCCCCTACTGCGCCGCTTTGAAATAAAATTTCTATTTATCATTTGGCAGATATAGAAATAATCTCCCTTTAAAGCTTATTACTTCCCTTGGATTTTGTTATTCACCTTCAACATTGAAGGATGGCCTTGACCTTTCACCACTCAAAATGTGCTGCTTCATGAGATACACATGCATGCCAAATATCAAGTTCCTATCTTCAATATTGCAAAAGTTATGGCCAATGTTAAAGTTTTCGGACCAACGACAGACAGATGGACTGACAGTTCAACTGCTATATGCCACCCTACTGCGTGTGGGGGGTCTGTAGACAGTAAAAAATGACCAAGTCAGACATCACTGACCAGCAAGGCCTGTGGTTTATCAAAGAGATCATTGCCACAGTTCATCATGTATCTATGTACATAAGTCCACATGTAAGTAATGAAACCAACCATTCACAAATTAGTACAGGAAAGAAATGATAGTTATATATATCATTTAAAAACAAGAGCTGTCACCATAGGTTGACTTATGCCCCCTATAAACGCTTGATAGAAGTTATGAGCTTTTTCAAAACCTTATGCAGATTTCGAAACCTAAACGCGGACCCTAAGTTCAAAGTCAAGGTCCAGGGGTCAAAATTTGTGTGCGTATGGAAAGGCCTTGTTCGTATACACATGCATACCAAATATGAAGGTTATATCTCAATGGATATAGAAGTTATGAGCACTTTTCAAAACCTAAACGCAGATTTCGAAACCTAAATGCGGACCCTAAGTTCAAGGTCAAGGTCACAGGGGTAAAAATTTTTGTGCGTATGGAAAGGCCTTGTCCATATACACAAGCATACCAAATATGAAGGTTATATCTCAAGGGACATAGAATTTATGAGCATTTTTCAAAACCTAAACGCAAAGTGTGATGGAAAGGGGGCATAAAAAATCTTTGACAAATCAATCATTTAAGTTATAAATAAACAAAATACAAAATATGTACAGTAACTGAGAAAATAACTTAAATTCTTAATAGGGTAATATATAATCTGAGATTTATAATTATATAAATTACTTCCCTTGAAAATAATTGCCTCTGTCAAATCTCTATTTTTAGTAGCAATTAATAATAAACCACTACCGTGATTGTAGATTCCCAGGTAAACTTAACGTACCTAAGATACTTGTCATCCAAAAAGTGTCATTGTGTGCTTGGCTTGACCATAAAATGTCATTTAGATTATGCTTCAGTTCTATGGTTTCATATGATTATATATAATAATTATCTCCCTTTAAAGCTTATCACTTCCCCTGGATTTGTATTTTCGACCGTAGACCTTGAAGAATGACCTTGACCTTTTACCATGATTTGTTTGTCAGAAACACAATGCCCCCTACTGCGCCGCTTTGATATATTTAAAAAAAATATTTTATTTGGCAGGTCAGATAATTATCTCCATTAAAGCTTATTACTTTCCTTGGATTTGTATTTTCGACCCTAGACCTTGAAGGATTATCTTGACCTTGAACTTTTAACTCAAAATGTGCAGCTCCATGAGATACACTTGCATGCCAAATATCAAGTTGCTATCTTCAATATTGCAAAAGTTATGGCCAATGTTAAAGTTTTTTTCAGACGGACGGAGAGACTGACATACTGACTGACTATATTAAGCACCCTTTTCCCAGAACGAGGCTCACCTGGTATTATCTTGTACAACTCGTTAACAGATTGTAGGGGGACTTACTTTGAGCCTCATTCTTAGAAAACAGGGCTTTATATATTGTGCACTTAGTTTTGTCCTAGATTAGCCTGTACAGCCACACAGGCTTATAAGGTACAACACTTTCCGCTAGACAGATTTTTTTTAAAGAAGAGACTTCCTATATAAGAAAAATTCCGTAAATGCGGAAAGTATCGTCCCTGATTTGCCTGTACAGACTACACAGGCTAATCTGGGACCACACTTTACACACATGCATTTAGTCCCTGTACAGACTACACAGGCTAATCTGGGACCACACTTTACACACATGCATTTAGTCCCTGTGCAGACTACACAGGCTAATCTGAGACCACATTTTACACACATGCATTTAGTCGCTGTACAGACTACACAGGCTAATCTGGGACCACACTTTACACACATGCATTTAGTCGCTGTACAGACTACACAGGCTAATCTGGGACCACACTTTACACACATGCATTTAGTCCCTGTGCAGACTACACAGGCTAATCTGGGACCACACTTTACACACATGCATTTAGTCCCTGTACAGACTACACAGGCTAATCTGGGACCACACTTTACACACATGCATTTAGTCCCATTATCCCAGAGGGAGGCACATATGTTTCTTGAAAAAACACTCAACAACAGACTGTAAGCAGACTTAACTTAAGTTTGTGGAATGAGGCCGGAGTCCTTCTAATAGGGAATATTCTTGGTGTTTCTTCAATGGAAATTTAAGGCAGTTGTTTGGGAAAAATACATTGTTTTAGGATTGTAAATGGGGTCGATTTCAGACCCCAATTTTGACAAATAACAGCAACACTATAGACAATCCCAGAAATCGAAACCTCCCGGATTACCCGCCCCTGAATACTCTCGCGCGCCTCCAAAACGGTACTGAAGAAATAAACATGGACCTTTATATGTGTGTATAGGTCCCTACAACAAGGAAACGAAATGGGTTTATCAAATATATTTTAGGATTTAAAGAGTTTCTGTTATCGATCTGACAACCAGATAATAGTTCGTGTTTTTTTAAAATTAATATAAATTACGTAATTAGTAGAAATAAGGTTCATCTGCATTCGTTTAAGAGTAATAACACACAGCATGGACATGGACCTATTTGTGTAGGTCCCTGGCATGAATAAGGTCTTGATTGTCATTTAACATGTTATTTAAAGGTGACGTGTTATATCTTATCTAAATTTCGATATCAACACATGTGTAGACATGTGGTGTCACGGGCAAACCCATAAACGCGTTAAATCCACACTTGGAACATCGCCTCCCATTGAGCGAATTCGTTCGCGCCTTTATCGCTGATGTTTTTTTTCAAGAGATGTATGTTGCTGTCATTTATAATCCGTAATTTAAGAAAAATCAATCACTTATTTTGAGCGTGTTTTTATTTTTTAAGCGTAAATTTTGACCGTTTTACGAACATTTAATAAAGACGTACGTTTAGGAAATCTAGAGAACACAATTGGAACTATTTAAGTTTATTTAAGGCTCATTATTTTTCATGTTGAACATTTCAATTGTGAATTGAGATGTTATTAAGAAAATTTAATAATATTTCAGGCAACATGTAAAACGTTATTTAAATAATAATATAAGAAAGTTGTAGACAAAAGCTGTCCTTTTCAATAAAAAAAGTATGACATATCCTGACATCTTACACAGTTTTGCAAGCGAATAACTCCGAAACTTGTTCATTTAAATCACAAAATTCATTTTTGGCTAGTTATTTTTGTATTAGCTTGAGAGCGATTTTTAAATAAAATATTGCTCAAAACCACTTTAGTTTTAGACTAAACTAGATACATTATTTTAATAAAAAAAAAATCTCTACCTAAAAATCTTACAGAGTTTCTATAAAGATTTACGAAACAATTTTAGAATCACAAACTTCATTTCGGCTATAGATTTGTATATTACCTTTAAAATGACACTTACAAGAGAAATATTAATAGCGAAATGGTAACTGTTTAGACAAACAAAGAGATGTATTATTCAATTAAAGAAGTCGTCCTAAGTCTTTAATCTTACATGTACAACGTTTCTTAATGAATATCTCCGGAAAGTATAGAAAGTACGACATTTAATAAGAAATAATAGGCTTAAACAAAGACAGATATCAATTTAATTGTCTACATCGATCTTAAATCTATCTAATTAATATCAAAGATCTATCCAAAAAATATGGTCTGAATGGATGTTTAAAATCTTTATATATTGATAGATCTTTGTTAATATCTCCGGCACTATTTACGCTAAAATCACAACGTTTACTTCACACATTAGATATTTCTATACCTTTATAATTATGCTTGAATAATTATATTCCATAAAGAAATAATTAAATTTTATAAAAAGGCATTATGCTGAAAGGTATGCTTAAAAATGCCAACTTGGCCTTAAACATTACGTGTTGTCACTGAATATTGTTGCAAAGACACATTTTATGAATCAATCGTGTATATTTTAAATTTAAATTATATTGATTTACGATGTGATACATATCGACACTTGGTTTCATGTTTCACTTGTTTTCAATCCTAATGTGCGAAGTCATAAAGTACTGTTTATTGGAATAAAGCGGGCGTGCACTATGATAACGTTATAATCTTTCATATTCTTCAGTACCGTTTTCAATCACGGGTTACGTAATAGCCAATATGGCGGCGCCCATATTATCGATTCTGGGATTGTCTATATACATACTAAAAACTCTACATCTCCTTGCAAACAGGCTCTATACAACCAAGGCATTCCAAGCTTAATTAAATATCTCACACTTTTTAAAAAACTCAAGGTCTGCATTGGAATGACATAAATTCTCGAGGTGTTGTGTTAATGAGGTTTCTTATGAATAAGTTGGGAAGCATCGAGCTGAAAAAGGTTTTTAGTTATTGATCCTCAAGTAAAAGAAGTTGTGTTTTTAAAAGGATATACATAAGAAAAGACACCATTTTACCTTCTGTGAAATCATATCATTCTTGTCCTCTTCATTTTTAACATTCTTAATACACAAGTAACACTGTAAAATCATTATTAATTGTGAGACATTATTTTTTGTTGATTTTAAGAGTCGACTGATCCACAAATGTATCACAACACACCGGAAAATAACTGACATAAAAACCTATTTATTTTTCCCATTTGAAAAATCCATGCATTAACTGCTGTGTCCATAAACGGGTTTTTTTACGACGACATTTCATATGGACAAATATCAATGACTTTGTAATATACAAACAATTAAAGAGGATATTTTTCCTTATGTATGTTCATACTGCTCTTTACAACCTCATCTTTTTTTGCATTCTTAATAAACAGGAATTACACAAGTCGGCGCTTTACTGGTGTATTTAAACAGACCCATACCCAAAGCATTTTATTTGTTGTATCAATATGTTATACCCAAAAAACTTAATTTTGAAATTTTTGGGTTTTAAACCGCGAAAAATACATAGTAAAGTACAGTTCATAGCAATGTGTAATACTTTTTTTTAACAAGAGATGTGTTTGTCAGAAACACAATGCCCCTACTGCGCCGCTTTGATTATATATTTTTGATTTTGATTATACCCCCTTACAAATATTACTTCCCTTGTAAAAATGATCTGTACTTGCCAAATGATAAATATAAATTATCTCCCTTTTAAGCGTGTTACCGGTACTTCCATTGGATTTGTTTGTTTTTACCTTTTATCTTCAAGGATGACTTTGACCTTTCACCACTTAAATTTTGTGACTCTATGAGATACACATGCACGCCAAATATCACATTATGATTTTTAATATTGCAAAAGTTATGGCCTATATTAATGTTTTCAGAGGGACGGACTGACAGACAGTTCAACTGCCATTTTGCCACCCTACCGGGGGCATAAAAATAAATTTAAAAAAACAGGCATGACTTCAGTAATTTTAAGTGCGAGACTTTCCCCCTTAATAGTTTTGACTACAACAACTTTCATTGTGAACCTTTACAACTTTAAATGTGAGAATTAACAACTTTAAATGTAAGACTACATAATTTTAAATGTGATTCTCGGCAACTTTAACTGTAAAACAATACAACTTTTAACATGACACTGAACAACTTAAAATATGAGATTGTACACATTTAAATGTGCACAACTATTACGCGAGACTAAACAACTTTAAATGTTAGACAATACAACAAGTCATAAGAAACAATACTGTAAGTATATGAGTACTTGATCAAACACGTATTGCCTATGGATTAGACAGAAATGCAAAAACAGATGAAAGTCTATGGTGAATTAAGTATATGATACTCTGTCTTGCTACCAGGGGCCATTATACTAGTAATTATAGCCTATTATGGTTAAATCTATTATATGTACGTGATATTGAATCGATACTAGTTGATGTCTACATTTTATGCCATTGTTTTTGTAAGACAGACCTTAGATGTAAAGTTTAGTCACTGGCGTTGAAAGTGTGTGCATAAAGATATGAAAGCAGTATAGTGATTTTGTCTTTGCAAACATCCGGTTTCTAATTTAAATAAAAATCATATTAGATCATAATCAGTTATACGTGAACACAAATACTTATAAATTTAGAATTTTTGATTTGTATTTTAATTGTACTAAGTTTCAACATATAGGGCTTTATAAGGAAAGTGACTCATTGTTGCAATCTATCAAACACTTGTTTTGGCAAATATTGCATTGTAAATTTTAACCAGTAAATATTTATAAAAAAATAGACTTTTTGAGGAATGGGGCTGAATTCAGGCCAAATCTTTGACAAAATTAATAACACTGTAAGGTCTCACCTGAAGCTCAGAAGCTGAGCTGATATGCTGGCCTCGCGGATATTGTTAAGGGCCGAGTTTGAGTTCTGATTAACTTCGGGTTGAGTCGAAGGGCGTACTGTACCATACAACAAAACTGTTGTCACGTTTTTAAGCCTTCTTTAGTCTCAATTCAATGCGATGCTCTTTGGGCTCGGAGTGCAAAACCGTACGTGTTGACTTTTTAGCAACTTGTTTTCAATAATGTGGGGAATTCGCGTCTGAGGCACACCACATGAATATATTGTGCGCTGAGGATAGTCCGTAACGCTTCTACTGTCCTAACTATCTACAGCAGATATACTTCTGAATGAATCGTTTCGATTGTTCCTTGATTTGCTCCCGTTCCTCGCTGAATATATAGCTGTCTTATAAAGAATTAAACAAACTATTCAACGTTTAATCCTTCGTTAGATTCTTCGTGATGTCCACAGTGAGAACTAACTGTTAGCGTTAACTGTTAGCGTTACCATAAGTGCTGCTATAACGTCTCGCTTCTGTAACACTCATCCCACTCGGGCACTAGAGCTAAACAAAACTACTCGGGCTTGCTTGGGGAAATCTCAACACAGACATTTCAGCTGTTCATAACAGCGCGTGAAAACTTGACGTGCTGAGGATTTATTGCAGAACAGACTTGTGTTATGATGCTGACCCTTTGTGGCCGGAGGTCCAGTGGGAGGAGCTAGGGATCAGGGAAGGCAAAGGATCATTTAGTATTGGGGCTCCTGCAGGCCGGACTGGTGCTGTTGCTTGGCCAACTGGATATCAATGCTGGTGCTCACCTGAAAACAACAACACTAGAGTGGGGGATATGAACTTGTAACACATTTTTATATTACAATGTATAATACACTACATATATGCCTCTTGATTGGATGTGAAGGTTTTCAACAGCAAAACATAATTATCTGAATTTCTAATTTGGAATTTAATTGGTGCCTTGTCCTAAATAGCAATTAATGAAAATTAATGCAATTAAACCATTTCGTATTAAAACATTAAGTGTTGGCTAATGCTTTAATAACCTGTAAATTCATAATAATTATTCTTACTTTACTTTCAGTGTAATTGTATAAGCCAAATTGCCGCTCATCAATATTAGAAGCTTTCGTCCCATTTTAGCATGTGAAATCCACATAAGCAAATCAGGGAGGACACTTTCTGACGATACTGGATTTTCACAAAAGAAGATACTTATTTTCAACAAAACAGACCTTTAAAGAGGTAATTGTTGTCCCTAAGTAGCCTGTGCGGACTGCACAGGCTAATCTGGGACTACAATCTAAGCACATGCATTAAGCCCTATTTTTTCACAGCGCGGCTCATTGATGTTTTTAGCAAGTTTTTCCTGCATAACAACAAAAACAAGGGCTGTTTGTAAAACATGCATGCCCCCCATATGGGCTGTCCGTTGTAGTGGCAGCCATTGTGTGAATACGATTTTTGTCACTGTGACCTTGACCTTTGACTTAGTGACCTCAAAATCAATAGGGGTCATCTGCGGGTCACGATCAATCTACCTATGAAGTGTCATGATCCTAGGCAAAAGCGTTCTTGAGTTATCATCCTAAAATCATTTTACTATTTGGGGTCACTGTGACCTTGACCTTTGACCTTGTGACCTCAAAATCGATAGGGGTAATCTGCAAGTCATGATCAATCTACCTATGAAGTTTCATGATCCTAGGCGTATGCGTTCTTGAGTTATCATCCAAAAACCATTTTACTATTTCGGGTCACCGTAACCTTGACCTTTGACCTAGTGACCTGAAAATCAATAGGGGTCATCTGCCAGTCATGATCAATCTACCCATGAAGTTTCATGATCCTAGGCGTATGCATTCTTGAGTTATCATTCAAAAACCATTTTACTATTTCTGGTCAACGTGACCTTGACCTTTGACCTAGTCACCTCAAAATCAATAGGGGTCATCTGCGAGTCATGATCAATGTACCTATGAAGTTTCATGATCCTAGGCCCAAGCGTTCTTGAGTTATCGTCTGACAACCACCTGATGGACGGACCGACCGACAGACCGACCGACAGACCGACATGAGCAAAGCAATATACCCCCTCTTCTTCGAAATTTAAATTCACACTAGACAACAATTCCAAAGTAAACCATCATGTCATAAAAGTTGTAAGACATATTACAAATTAATAAATATGAAACAATTTAATGGCAACAACTCACTGCTGGTACATATTGACAGTTCTCTCCCTTGTTAGTGTAAGCTAAATTTATTAAAGGCCACAATATACTAAATGATTTCCCTATATAATTCAATGTAAAAGCGACAAATTAAAGAGAAAATAAATGCAACATTTTGAACATAGAGACCACCATAACCATACTTTTACTGAAAGTTCATTCTAAGCTGAATCAATTTAAGCAATAAAAAAGATATGTCATGTTAAAACCAAACATTAACTTTACTCAAATCAAACTCTACTTCTTTTGCACCTTAAATTTTCCGGCCATTTTCTAGTGCAATGTAACTGTTTTCAGGTCAAATTTGTACTTAAGTCTCTATATTTTTATCATATGTCAGGGATTAAGTAGTGAGCACCTTTTCTTTCCCTTCCAATATATCCAAGACATAAAGGCAGAACACCAGTCTAAAGTGTAAAACATGGCCTCGAGTAAAATATGATTTTTTTTATTGAGAACAGCCCAACATAAAACGATTATTTAGTATAATGTTACCTATAAGAAAACCTGAACTGTTTAAAACGCAAAAAATATGCACTTCCTTATCATTTTTCATCTATCCTCAATGTGCATGCCAAATTTTAGATCGATCCTTCACATAGAAATGTTTGAACAATGAAAATTATTATAATAATGCCTGATAAGACATATGGCTTCCATTGTCGATGCTTAGATTTATAAAGGGCTTTCAAGAGCAAATAACATTAACTTATATAACATTATACAGTAAATATACTGTAAACTTCTTATATGCTATATCGAAGAAGAAATATAATATTATTAAAACGTGTTTGGGCTTCTTTCAGTGCGAATTTGTGAGTTTAGAGGTGCTCAATACGAGTTTCTCTACTTTTTATCATCCCCCGCCATAGGCGGAGGGATATTGTTTTGGCGTTGTCTGTCGGTCCTTCCGTCCGTCCGTCTTTCCTCCCGTCTGTCCGGAGCCATATCTTGTAAGTGCTTTGGTGGATTTCATTGAAACTTGGTATGAGTATGCATATGGATAAGAGGATGATGCACGCCAAATGGCATTGTACACCATCAGTTAATAACAGAGTTATGGCCCTTTGTATCTTGAAAAATGCTTTTTGTGTGTCCGGAGCCATATTTTTGAAGTGCTTTGGCGGATATTATTGAAACCTGTAATGCGTATATATATGGATAAGAGGATGATGCACGCCAAATTGCATTGTACACCATCTGTTAATAACGGAGTTGTGGCCCTTTGTATCTTGTAACAATGTTGTTTTGAGTGTCAAATATAATAATTTTGTGTCCAGAAGCATATTGGCGTGGGCTATCAATTCAACGAATTTGCTTGTTTTAATTATTTTCCCATACAAATTTTCCCATTTAATTATTTTTCTTTACGCTTTCCAATACTCGTTAACTCCATGAAACAAAACGCATTTATTCCATGAAACTAACAAGAACGCATAATATCCTGTGAAAAAATGGTGGTTTTATGTAAATCATGCTCCTTTGTAACGGGGCCTGTTTTGACCAAAAAAAAAAACAACACTGTATACACAATGAAAACTTACTACCTCCTCGCAAACAGACTCTATACGGCATTAGATGGAATAGATTCCAATCAAATAGGCTTAATTAAATATCTCACAGCTTTATAAAAACTCAAGGCCTGCATGGGGATGACAGAAATTATTGCGGTGTTGTGTTTCTGAGGTGTCTGTATCGGTAAGTTGGAAAGCATCGAGCTGGAGAAGGGTTTGAGTAATTGATCATCAAGTAAAATAAGTTGTACTGAAAACACTATATACACAAGAATAGACGCCCTTTTACCTTCTGTTAAATCATATCATATCATTCTCGTCCACTTCACTTATTTATACACTGCAAAAACATTATTATTCGCGGGACATTATTTTTTTATTGATTTCAAGGGTTGAACGATCTACAAATTGAATACAAACACACTGACACAAATTCCATATTTAGGGCCCTCACACTACTTTGGGGGAAGGGGTCCGCAGCCCTTAGGAGGGGGAATTTTCGCGGCGTTTCCCTTTTTGGGGGATTTTGTTACTTACTCTCTCATTATTTCATTTGTACATGTTTGCACTATATTCATTGCATTTTTCATAATTTAGTATGTTTGAAAAGATTAAATTGAAATAGAATTGAGATATAATGATTATGAGACACATCTTCCTATTAAAAAAAAAAAAAATCTTTTTTTAGGGGGAATTTTTCCACCCAAAAGGGGAAAAAAGTATACTTTTCAGGGGGGGGACTGCCGCCGAAATTCGGCGGCAGATTTGATAGATTGAGGGCCCTGAATATTTATTGTTTCCAAACTGAGAAAGTCACGCATTAATTTCCACGTCCATGAAAGTCTTTTTTAACCACAAAATAACATGCGGACGAATATATATGATTTTACAATAAACAAACAATTTAAAAGGATATTTTACCTTATGTAAATTCATACCATTCTTTTCCACCTCATCTTAATAAACAGGAAATACACAAGCAGGGCTTTTCCTTGAGTATTCATGGGTCTGTTTAACGGACCCCTACCCAAAGTGTGTTATATGCTGTTCCTTATGAAAATTATATCTCAATTATGTTTCAATTAGATCTAACAAAGTTTATAACTATTATAATAGGATTTTATTCCTATAATTTGAAGTATAATTAAAACTTATTAAATGTGTTTTCCCAAATCAATGGACTTTTAGCACGAAACAAATTCAAAATCCCAAAATTGCATTTTTTCCCAAAGTGGCCAAGAAAAGGCATGACAAAGCGTCTCTTTTACCTTCTGCGTCATGCTTGTCTCCCACATCCTCAGCATCGTTGTCCCGACTGTCAGCAGCAACTGGAGCAGTAGAATAGCTCGATGTATTTCTTGTATGTATATTTAGGACTTACACACATTGATATAAATGTAATAAAAATCAATAAGACATGTTCAACATCATAAAATATGGCAAATTAATAAATCTCACATTTAGTGTTACCTTTCTGTAAACATTGCATAAAATATCAATACATACTCCTCCAAAGATTACTTAAACAATGTCATATTTTATTAAAAAAGTATTAATCCATATACATTTCTTACATGGCATGGTGTTTATAGAAATGAAAGTCTAAAAATAGCATCAGTTGCTATATATATAATGTACATGTGCATATATGTAGAAATATTAATTTTTCTGTTGAAATGCTTTGTTTTTTAATGCAAAGTTTACAAGAACTAAATTTTAGGACAATAATGACACAAACCCTATGACAACATAACATAATATGCATTAGATCTTATGTTCAAAACAAAAACCCTCACATTGTATAATCAGATAACAATATGTGTACATAAATTATTTGTATCTTTAACTACACACTTAATGTTGTATTGTAACATCACACACTACTATGTTCGTATGCTAAACAACACATTGTCATTGAAATACTAATCACTAATAACAACAACTAATACATACATGTACACACTATTCCACTCTGAACACCAGGATGAAGTCCCCCTGCTGTCCCACAATGATGGATGATGTTGTGCTGCTGTAGCAGACTGACTCTGGCCACCTCACTCCATCTCCCCAAGTAGCAAGATTAGCCAGCTTACTCTCTCCCTCCCTGTCCACCTGTAGTACAGTGTGGGACCAGGCTCCACAGACCAGCACCTGGCCTGCAGGGGTCACATGTAGACCAGATGGGTACACTAAGGCTGGGTTTGTGTATGTAGCCAGGAGTGTGCCATCCCTGGCCAGGGTGAGAAGCTTGTGCTGCCAGTGGCTGGTGATGTACAGCCTGTCTCCTGTGGGACTCACAGCACACTTGAATACTGCAAAACAGAGTAACATCAAGATATTGAATTACTGTCAATGTTAAATAATCTTATTAAACATACTGCAGTGATATTGTATCACACATATGTTGTTATAAAGAGGCCTTTACACATCTAAAATATATGCATACATTTCAATGATTAAATAGCTAAGTGTGATAATAAACTTCAGTATCAGTGTTATTGTGTAGAAGTTTGACAAGTTGAAATGCGATTGGTGAGTTAGAAATTAAGTGTTGCAAAATTACACAGATGGAAACAATTGCACAGTTCAACATGTGTACATTATGAATGTTACTATACACAGCAATACTTGATTTCCTACACAGGTACCCATGTGATAACAATGTACTGATACTTCATACATGTGCAATGTATACGACTTAATTTGTATCTGAAGTGTTTAATTTTCTATAGCAAGAAAAATAATACTTCAAACAAGAAATATTGATGCGTTTTTATATATTTTCTCACAAAACCAATAACAACCGACAATGCTAAAATTAATTATTAAAATTATCCCCTACCTTTGAACACTTCTTACAATCAAACCACAATGCACAACAACTTAAATTTTTTAAGAGTACTTATTTATACAATGTTTTGAAATTTCTCAATTAATTGCATACATACGTATGAAATCTTCTTAAAATCCAACTATAGCTATTTAAAGAATATCTTTTTTTATATATTTTTTTATTTGTTTATTTATAAAATATATTGCACTGTACAGTAATCTGACAACCACACAAATGCAAACAAGGTCAGAAAGTGTCTCTTTCCAACGAACTCAGTTTCTATTTATAGACATGCCATGTAGTGACAGTCAAAATACTTCATTACTCATGTTTATAAATCAATAATTCTGAAAACATGTATAATTGTGGCTACTGTAGCAATAAAATGGCACATATACATTATTGGACAATTACTTTATATTATATCAGGGGGTTTCTGCTATGTAAAAATTGCCCTAAAAGGTACCCGATTCCAAACCAATATTGAACAAAAAAAATGCCAATTTCCATTGTTGTCTTTTTTTTTTTTTTTAAATAAGAAGTGTCTAATGCTTATTATATATGAATTGTATTGTATAATAACTTTACAAGCATATAACTATAAATTATATGATTTTTTCCAAACTGGCAAGGTAAAGGCCTGATGTGGGACAATTTGGCATATATGGCAAGCATGTAACGCTGCACAAAATGCCTAGAAATCATGCCACGAAAACTGCATGGATAAGAGCTATAAGCAGGCAAGATGCGACGCCAAATGGGTAGGTATCATTAGTGTATCGATATCTTATATGTTGATGTACATAAATATCGTATTTGTAGGAGTATTACACCATGTAGATGGCAAGCAGTAATATTATAAACATTTTATTTAGTATTTATTGGTAAAAAAATGAATTTGATTTAATATGGCCTACTGTGTTGACATTTTACACCATGATTTGCTAATCACAAACTTGAATGATTAATTTGAGCAGACTGTCATTGAATATTTATGTTACCAGAACAAACCAATGTAAATACCAACAATCATTTCTTCTATTCCATGAATGCCCAAAATTGTATTATAATAAAATTAAATGCCATTTATAATGAAAACGTGTTCTTATTAATACAACATTGAACTATTTATATTGCTTGGTTCACTTACAGTAGATACAACACCAACACCCTGCCCCACTGTAACATATTAAATTTGTGGCCATGTTACACACAAAATAGCATTTTTCATTTATCACTATGGCGAATTTAAGGTGTGCTGGCTGTTAATAGATTTTTTTTTCGGTATTTATTTAAACCCTTGTGCATATATTGATGTTACAGATACACCAGGGTATGCTCTAATCATTGGTGGATAGAAATGGTCAAAACTCCATGAACAGGAACAAGGTGCCAACAAAATACCACTGGCAAAAGATCATTTCTATCTAGAAAGTAAAGACATGTAAATCTTTAATAAAGGTGATGAATTGCCGTTTCAGCCTTTCAACCCGTTTTAAATTATTTATCCATCTCATGCTGTTCACAGTATGTGAATATAATATAAAAAAGGGCTGTTTGGAAAAAATGCATGCCCCCCATATGGGCTGTCATTTGTAGTGGCAGCCATTGTGTGAATATGTTTTTTGTCACTGTGGCCTTGACCTTTGGCCTAGTGACCTGGAAATTGACAGGGGTCATTTGCCAGTCATGATCAATGTACCTATGAAGTTTCATGATCCTAGGCCTAATTATTCTTGAGTTATCATCAAGAAACCATTTTACTGAGTCACTGTGACCTTGACCTTTGACCTAGTGATCTGAAAATTAATAGGCGTCATCTGCCAGTCATTATCAATGTACCTATGAAGTGAAATGATCCTAGGCGTAAGTGTTCTTGAGTTATCGTCCAGAAACCATTTTACTTTTTCAAGTCACTGTGACCTTGACCTTTGACCTAGTGAGCTGAAAATCAATAGATATTATCTGCCAGTCATTATCATTGTACCTGTGAATTTGCATGATCCTAGGCATAAGCATTCTTGAGTTATCATCCTGACACTATTTTACTGTTTCGAGTCACTGTGACCTTGACCTTTGACCTAGTGATCCGAAAATCTATAGGGGTCATCTTCCAGTCATGTTCAATGTTCTCATGAAGTTTCATGATCCTAGGCGTAAGCATTCTTGGGTTATCATCCAGAAACCATTTTACTGTTTTGAGTCACTGTGACCTTGACCTTTGACCTAGTGACCTGAAAATCAATACGGGTCATCTGCCAGTTATGATCAATGTACCTATGAAGTTTCATGATCCTAGGGTTAAGCATTCTTGAGTTATCATCCGGAAACCATTTTACTATTTCGAGTAACTGTGACCTTGACCTTTGACCTAGTGACCTGAAAATCAATAGGGGTCATCTGCCAAGCATGATCAATGTACCTATGAAGTTTCATGATCCTAGGCCTAAGCGTTCTTGAGTTATCATCCGGAAACCATCTGGTGGACGGACCGACAGACAAACATTTGCAAAACAATATACCTTCTTCTTCGAAGGGGGGCATAATAAAATATGCAATCAAAATTAATTAATTATAGACCACGCATTTTTCCTAAAACTTTTCATTAGAAAATAGTACAAAAACAGCAACAGTTAAAAAAAGTATGTTATATGACACTCAGATCATGAATAGTTATACATGTATGTAGCAATATTATTCAATAACATTTCAGAACATCAAACCTATTTCTAGCTTATCACTTAGTCACTTGGTTATTTGAATTTGAGTATGAAGTACCTCCTTTGAATATAAATTGTATTATTATTTGCATTTAATCAGTATATTTGTTTGTTGTTGTATTTATATAAAAGAAACATGCATTTATATCTTGCTATTACTTTTTATAGGTGTTTGAAAGTGCTAATCAGACATGATGATTCTTTAAGTCCACCGAGTTAGAGTAATTCCAGGGATCAGATTGAATGATTTCATGGGTAATAATATCAATATATATCGTCTCCAAAAATGGCTATTTATTCTTTATAAGGTTTGGCATTAATGTATATATTTAAGTAGATATAATTTTAACTCAACAGTAACATGCCTCTAGTACAAAGATTCTTAAGATTAACAAACACTTTTTTAATATGGACATGAATGGTTTTTGTGAGAACAAAACATAACATACTTTATGTGGTAGGACTAGGAAATTAATATTAACTTTATTGAAAACCATTCAAATAAACATTAAGATTAATGTATGTATAATAATAAACTTATTTATTTTAGCTAGACTGCATCCAAAGCCTTAAGCTTATTGAGATACTCTCAAGTCTGTTTCCTGGGAAGAACCAGTACATAGTGTTTTTGTAAATATCATGAGAACCCTCCCCAAGAAGAGATCAAACCTGTGGCCTCCCAATGGCTAGGCAGGCACCATATCTACAATGCCACAACAAGATTATTAAACAATACAATATATAAATAAATAAATAAATATACACTACAGATCCATTATATCGCGATTGACGGGGTCCAAAGATCGCAATCGCGATATATCCGGAGCCAATATAAATCAAGACAATGTCTGACTTAGTTTTTAAGCAGTTGATGTGCAGTTAATGTGTCAAATTTCATCAGTGTTTTCATTTTATGTACGGCGCTGCTTTATCTTTGTATCGTAATAATTGCAAACCAATTTTACATGTACTTTTGTAAAACAACAACAAAAAATTTATTTGTATAAAATTATATCGTAATTAAAGTTTTGATTACCATGGAAATTGTAATGCCATTATTAATTTTTATTTTCAGGTACGCTCAGCGTAATATACACCTACATTTGTGTAGTGTTTTAAAGATATACACCTACATTTGTGTAGTGTAGAAACCTAGATTTACGCTACTTTCCTAGTTATTATTTTCACGTTTTAATTAGCGATATGGAACGTAATGCGCTTAAACAGATTATCGTTGCATTAATTACGCACAATGTTAATGTTTCGTTTGATTCTCAAATGAGCTTTACTAAATTTGTAATCCGAAACATGTTTCCGAATTTTAATGCTAATGCGACATTAACAAATTCTAGCGTCAAATAAACAGTGCTAAAATATCCTTTGTCTCCATAAAAAGCGCGCGAAAATTATGCAGACATGTAGAACGTCGCATGGAAAGTGAGAATGTATTTTGTGTTGTATAAAAAAATGAACATCACGTCAGGCGATTTACGCGTGTTCAGTGGGAAAAAAACGCCCCGATTGGACGTTATTTCATCACATCTTTATATAGTAACAAATGCCAAAATGTATTTGATATTAAGAATAATTGCAAATGTGTGTGTGTACTGAGCACTTTTATCGTAAATATTTACCGGAGTTTGCTTTAAAACTGAAATATACGGGATTATCGGGTAATGATGAGCGATATCAACTGTATAATATAAACAAAATGAAACAACTGTAGATACGCATAGTCAAACAATAGTTATAATAAGCTGATAATTAACACAACGACAATTTAGTGTTTATTATTGATGTGGCTTCAAACTGCTAAATGTCTCAGCTAAAATATAATAGCAAAAACAACAAACTGACATTATTATCGAGAATGAGACACTAATAACTCAAGTGCTGCAAACAACTCAATCCGTGTTAAAGCAACACTGTCACTTAAGGTCTGTTTTCACGCTTCACTGCGTGTCAAGTATAAGCCGCGTAAAACGGGTGATCAATTACTAGCCAGAACCGGTTGTTATCGCAGTTTGCATATTGTCAGATTATAGCTTGTCAACGAATTTTTAAAAAAATGTGTTTTTGTGATCATTATTGTCGGATTTTTGGGAGCCATAGCCGACTCGCGATATAATGGACAGCGCGATATAACGGATCGCGATGTAACGGAGTTGCAGTGTATACATATAAGAGTTATGTATTCCATTTATGCCAGGTCACATGCTGATGACACCAGTGTCGGTGATGGCAGCTCTGAAAGTGTCGGTGGGCAGGCATCTCCTGACGAGCATGAAATCTCCACAAATAACAAACAAGAGGGCCATGATAGCCCTGTATCACTCCACTGCTGAAGAAAAGGCTGAAACAAATATTCTTGGCATGTGCAAATACTTAAATATAGGCCCTAGTTAAGCACATGTACACTTTTGTGACACCCTGGTCTGGGTCAAATTTAACCTCAGGGGCATAATTTGAGCAAACGTTGTAGAGGACTACTATATCTCACTACATACAAAATGTGGTAGTCCTAGGTCCTATAGTTTAGGACAAGAATATTTTAAAACTTTTCACAAAATAAGCAAGATATGAGCGTATATAATGTTCAATTTTGTGACCCGCGGGTCAAATTTGACCCAAAGGGCATAATTTGAACAAACTTGGTATAAGAGGACTATAAGAATGATGTAACTGCATACCAAATTTGGTAGCAATAGTCCAAATGGTTTTTGACAAGAAGATTTTTTTAAAGATTTAACAAAATAGGCGCTTTATACGCATTTATTCAATTTTGTGAATCCCCGCGGCAGGGTTAAAGTTGACCCAGAGGCATTATTTGAACAAATGTGGTAGAAGTTTATTAGATGTCTATTATATATGTAACATACCAAATTTGGTAGCCCTAGGCCCAATGGTTATGGACAAGAAGATTTTTAAAGTTTTCGCAAAAAAGGCCCCATTAGTGTATGGTCAGTATTGTGACCCCCCGGGCATGGTAAAAATTGACCCAAGGGGCATAATTTGAACAAACTTGGTAGAGAACTATTAGATGTCACTACATACCGAATTTGGTAGCCCTATCATGCCTTGTAACACTTTTGTCCTAGTAAGCTGACTGAACTCAATTCGAACTATCATACATGTAGGGATGCTCTTAAGCCTTGGTTATTTGGCAGTCAGACCGATGTTAAAACGGTCACGAACTGCTTGTTTACTGGAGTTAGAATAAAATACTCCAATTAGACAGGGTGATGGAAAGTTTTGTTTACTTGCTGAGATCACGTTTTCTGGAACATGACCGTTTGTATAAGCATTTACATAAGCATTAGTATAAAAGAGGGGTATTTTAAATCGAGCCATTATTGATAGCAACTCGCACAGTAAACATTATAATTTTACGGCTTTACGGTAAGTGCAGGAGAGAGGGACATTTACTTTCTTGACAGTTATATTTGTGTTGGAGTATCTTGTTTCTTTCTTGTTTTGATCTTGTTCAATTTCTTTATAAGAATTACATACATTTACAATACAAATAAGAATAATATACATTAACAATACAACTTATACAAACATTTTAAACAAGAATAAAAGACTATATATGCTATAAAAAGACTTGTTGCATTCTTTCGCAAACTGATGAGTAGTTAAACGAACCTGGAACATTTTAGTAAAAACAAAAAATTACACAACGCGACTTAAACGAACCTTTGAACACTAATATATTCAAATAAGGGTAGAAGTGCCACAGCCTTATGGTTAAAGGACAGGAAGATTTTGTAAGTGTTCACAAAATAGGCACTATATAAGCATATAATCGATTTTGTGGCCCCAAGGGCAGGGTCAAATTTTACCCCTGGGGCATAATTTTAACAAACTAAATAAAGGACTATACAATGTCACTACATACCAAATTGTGTAGCCCGAGGCATAATTGTTATGGACAATATTTTTTTTTTAGTTTTCACAAAATAGGCATTATATAAGCATATGTTCAATTTTGTGACCCCCGGGGCAGGATCAAATTTGACCCCATGGATAAAATTTGAACAGATTTGGAAGAGGACTATTAGATGTCACTACATACCAAATTTGACAGCCCTAGACCGGATGGTTATGGACAAGAAGATTTTTTAAGTTTTCACAAAATAGACCTTATATACAGTACAGCCAAAGCGGCACAAACATAATCCGCGGCTACGCCACGACCAGATTATTAGTCCGCGGCGGCCGAATTGTGTGTTCACGCGGCGTATCGCCGTGGCACTCGGCATCGATCCGCGCAACGATGCCGAGTCTGTATTAACCACGCGTACTTTCGCGGAGTAAATCCGCCGCATACGTACGCGGCGGATCGAGTGAAAAGATATCCACCTACATGTACATACATGTATGTGTAGCATAGAATTAATTACGCGCAACTGTTTATGTTTCGTTTGATTATCATTATTAATTTTGTAATCCGAAACACACTTCCGAATTTTAATGCTAACGCGTCCTTTGGCAAATTCTAGCGTCAAATAAACAGTGCTAAAATATCCTTTGTTTCATAAAAAGCGCGCGAAAATTATGCAGACATGTAGAACGTCGTTTGGAAAGTTTGGGTGTATTTTGTGTTGTATAAATACATGAACATCACGTCAGGTGTAAATCGCGTGTTCAGTGGAGAAAAAAACGCCCCGATTAGACGTTATTTCATCATCTCTATAAATAGTAACAAATGCCAAAATGTATTTGATACTTAAGGAAATATCGAGAATGTTTGTGTATCGTAAATATTTACCAGCATTTGCTTTAAAACTGGAATATACGGGATTATCGGGTAATTAGTAGCGATATTAACTGTATAATATGAACAAAATAAAACGTGTTTATATACGCATATTCAAACAATAGTTATAATAAGCTGATAATTAACAAAACTACAAATACGTCGTCACCGTCTTGATTATTGATGTGGCTTCAAACTGCTAATTTTCTCAGCTAAAATATAATAGCGGAATCAACATGCAATTAATTTATAAATCCACCATATGCTGGAGCCTTGACCACTTGTATGTGCGAAAACATAATTACGTGACCTTGTTTATGTGTGAAATACATACGCTACGGGCGGGCAACAAACTTAATAATTGGCCAGACACATTAGCTATGCTTACATGTATATGCTAATACAATCCGCGCACAATTAATTTATTATGATTTTAATTATTATTATAATTGTTCTTTCAAAATTTGTTAACTACATGTAACTAATAATTAAAAAAAATAATATTTCATGATCGCATCGACTCGGCATCATGTCGCGGACCGCGGCATGCCTCAGCGGACAGATTCGAAGTTTCGCGGCGAAATGCGACTTGCCACCGCATACTGACGCGGCTTCAACGACTGACGCGGCATCGACTCGTTTCACCTTGCCGCCGCGGATCGCGAAATACGTTTGTTCCGCTTTGGCTGTACTGTAAGCATGTGTTCAACTTTGTGACCCCGAGGCAGGGTCAAATTTGACCCAAGGGATAAAATTTGAACAAACTTGGTAGACAACTATAAGATGTCACTACATACCAAATTTGATAGCCCTAGGCCCGATGTTTATGGACAAGAAGATTTTTAAAGTTTTCACAAAATAGGCTCCATATAAGCGTTTGTTCAATTTTGTGACCCCCACGGAAGGGTCAAATTTGACCCCAGGGGCATAATATAAACACACTTAGTAGAGGACTATAAGATGTCACTACATACCAAATTTGGTAGCCCTAGGCCCAATGGTTATGGACAAGCCATTTATAAGCATATATTCAATTTTGTGACCCCCGGGCAGTTTTAAATTTGACCCAGGGGCATATTGAACAAACTAAGAAGAAAACTATTAAATGTCACTACATGCCAAATTTGGTAGCCCTATGCCATACGGTTATGGACAAGAAGATTAAAAAAAAAATCCCACAATAGGCCTTATATAAGCATATGTTCAATTTTGTGACCCTCGGAGCAGGGTCAAACTTGAACCCAGGGGCATAATTTGAACAAACTTGGTAGAGTACTTTAAGATGCTACTACATACCGAATTTGGTAGCCCTATAGGCCCAATGGTTATGGACGAGAAGATTTGTAAAGTTTTCACAAAATAGACCCTATATAAGCAAATGTTCAATGTCGTGACCCCTGGGGAAGGGTCAAATTTGTCCCCAGGGGCATAATTTGAACAAATTTGGTAGAGGACTATTAGATGTCTTTACATACTTAATTTGATAGCCCTATGCCCAATAGTTATGGACAAGAAGATTTTGAAAGTTTTTACAAAATAGGCCTTATATAAGATTTTTTTTTATTTTGTGACCCCCGGGGCAGGGTCAAATTTTTTCCCAGGGGCATAATTTGAACAGATTTGAAAAAAGTTTACCATAGGAACATTCCTGAGAAATTTCATCAGAATTGGACCAGTTGTTTAGGAGAATAAGATGCTTAAAGGAAAAGTTAGCGCACGGATGGACGCACGACGGACACAGGACTATGATATAAGCCCCGCTGGCCTTTGACCAATGGAGGCAAAAATCAGAAATAACCATCAAATATGTTAATGCCTCAGACGATAAAATCATGTTTTATACTGGCTTGCCAACTTTCGTTTTTTTTTAATTCTTTGTTTTTGACATCGATTGAATTTGGTGCCTACGAGTTATGTTCTGAAAAACTGAAAACTGTTAAGATTGAGAAGGGCGTAAAAAAAGTTGACCTGTTGATGAGTTTCAATGACATAAAATAAATAAACAAATTATTTGAATTGTGATTCAACAAAATGAAAAAAAAAACCTCTTCATTGCAAGTACTGTATTGATAAATAAAACATTTGTTAATTTTTAATGAGTTGTATCTTTTCATTGTATTGTTGTTCTTTGAGTGCTATGTACAGTCACATGTGACAGTAACATATACTTTTAAATCACATATATCACAGGCCATATAAGTATAGATTGATATATTTATCACAACAGTCCATATTTATTTCCCAATTGATTAAAACTAAACAATTGGCCATGTGTTTATATAATGAACCAACAAAGACTTGAAGAATAATATGAAAATAGTTTTTATTGTTACTGTGCCCATATGAATTTTTAAATGTATTTCTTTGATGTCAAAATGAAACACTTCAGGTATCTGTAAAAAAAACTGTTGGAAACTTTCTTGCTTCATTATAAATGAGCATATATCTAATTACATAATTTTGCAGACATTTCTAAAAATTATGGGATACAGAGATATTGCTCATTTTTAGAATTTTCCACTTTTACCACAATTATTCCTAATTTTAATTGTATCTCTATTGATGGTTTTACTATATATATGAAGAACAAAAATAAAGGAGACACTCATCAAAAATATTCATAATCCAAGCAATTTAATTTCACACAATTAAATCATTATCAGTAAAAAGCATTAATATTAACCGACTGGAAATTAAATCAGAATCTTAAAGCAAGCAGACGAATAAGGCACTTACTTAATAAATTAACTCTTTTTGGGAGGCACAAAACATTTGATCTAGAAAGACATTCTCCTAGCAGAGTTGTTGTTTGTGCCTCAACATACAACATCTCTATAGCGGGCTCAATTCCAGAAATCTTGGCGAAACACATCAATGTAATTTTACGCTCTTTCATGGAAATATCTAGGACACCAAGCATAATATTTTAAGTAATTACCTTTAAAAACTGCATATATTGTTAATTTATTGAGATATTTAATAACAATTATGAGAACAACTTTCATGCCCATTTACGCAGATGTCATCACTCCGCTAAAATGTAAACAAAGGCCAAAATGGTGATGAAAAGCAAGTGTTAATCTACAAACACATTGAAAGTTTTGTGTATGTTTATGTTAAATGTGTAATGAAATGAAATAGCTAATTATGGGAACATATCGTAAGTTTGCAATTTGGATAGATAGATAATATTTATTTTTGATAATTAATAGTGTATAATTGTATGAAGATAATGATCAATGTTTTTGTTTTGTTTTGTTCTGCTTATTTGGCTAGGCTGGTCTTGGTTATTGCTCTGTCATATATTTGTATACTACCATGTGCTTAATAACCACTTTGCCATGCTTATTTTATGTCTTTAATTGTCTTCATTAATTTGTAAGCTTACGGTTTAGATTAGCGCAAATGTCTCAGTTATTATTTATTACTATTAGGTGCTTATCATTTTGCTTTATCTTTTGCTTTGTGTTGCTTATTTGGCTAGGCTGGTCTTGGTTATTGCTCTACCTCATATATATATATATATATATATATATATATATATATATATATACTATGTGCTTCTAGCATTTTTTTTAATTATTTGTTTTACGGGAGCGCCCGACCCTATTTTTCGACAAATAGAAATAAAAATAAGTCACTTTCGTTTTTTTTAATTTATATTTCACCCGCCGACCTGGTATTTTATCCAAAACTAGAATTTGCGGAGATTGCCGAAAGTGTTGTTCAAAATGTGTTTATAATACGGGTTGTTTCGTTGTGCCAAGTCGACTTGTAAAGCGTCAGCGATTTTCATTGGCTATTGCAGCTAATACCACACGCTATTAGCCAATAGGTGAGTATTTAACAAATGATTTTCATATTACATTTCCGAAATGACGGACATTAACAACAACGAGACGAATGTAGCATATTGTAAAATCACATGAATTAAAAATGGAGCAGAAACAATTTCAATTAGAAAAGTTAATCTTCAGAACACCATTGTTGATATCATGCCCATATTATGTGATACAAAATTAAGAATAATTAGAGTTTTTGCAGAGGTGTCACCATCAATTACTTTCGGTGTGTTAAAACGATTTGGGTAGGTTTAATTAATGTGCGTATTTATTAAAATGTAGATCCTGATATATTTTTATAGATAAAAATCAACATCCTGAAAATGTCCAAGAAGTACTACTTCATGTTTCTTTATAATGAACACGAGGAATGAACCACAGGTACTTGCATCAATAATCCCATTCTCCAACCACCCATATATATTCTTTATTTAGAAAAAAAGTATTCAACACAGCTTCTGAAGAAAATTAGATTGGGTCCGGATGTCCGTATGGCCGTCAAAGTCACAAGAAAGTTTTAATTATATTTCTTAGCAAATTAACATGCTTATTATTCTACATTAACTTAAAACAAAACATTTTTTCCATATATTAAACTCTATAACTATTTTTATATCAACATTTTAACCATTTTCCCGGTACCTTTTGACCAAGTTACGTCAGTTTGGATCAGTTCATTTAATTGAATTTCTACAGAAGAAACCAAAGTTTTGACTTTCAAAATGTAATGAAAAAGCAAATGGAATGTATTTCTTAATTATTTGATCAGTTTTGTAAATCAGAAATACATCTTAATGTATTTTTCAAAAATGAGTTATTATTTAGCCGAAATATGATGTTCTATCAACTGTACATAATGTTTTCATACTGCAGGATTTGTTCTGCAGGGAATGCAAGTAAATTTATAACACCTCAGGCTCTGTTGATAAAATGTGCTCAATTGGCTCTATGTATTTGTTCCAAGGGTTATTATTATCTTCACTTTTATATAGCTCTCTCTGTTTATTATACATCCAAAACATGTTATTGCTGTTTCTCCTTAAAATAATACAGACAACACATTCCATAGAAATTTTCATTTGAACTTTAACTGTGAATAAGAGAGGAACAAAATAATATGTGCAAAAGTTTACACCATTTTATTTTTTACTCCAGGACTCCGGGGTCACTGGTTCGAGCCCTGCTGCGGGCTACCTTTTTTCCCCTTTTTATATTATTCTATATTTTTTACTGGAGCTTTTTAGATCCAATATGTTTACATTTATCAATATAAAGCTTTAATTGACAAACTTCAAAACATGCCAAAATCTGTGAAAAGGCCCCTTTAATACTTACCAAGCACTATTAATTACTTTAGAAATGTTACTTCTGTGCTTGTTCAATATTTTGCTTTTAATGCTTTTTCAGTAAAAATCACAGGAGTTTGAAATTCTATCCATGAAGCTAATAATCTAATGGCTAAATAATAAAAACTAGACCCCTATATACTAATATAGTATATAGACTTACTATATAGGGGTCTATTTTTATTATTTTGCCACAAGATTAGCTTCATGTATAGAATTTCAAACTCCTGTGGTAAAAATTATACACATAATTAATGCTCAAGCATAATACATACTGGGCATTGTAAATATACTATGGTATTTTATGTTTTGATGACACAGGATGAGAAAATTGTGCAGCCAGTCCGGGATTTTAACCAGGGACCCCTTGCTTTTCTGATTGAGCTAATGATATGCCAAAAAACATCTTCTGTTTAGTGACAATCACTAAGTTCGTGCACTAACATTTTCTTCTGCCAAGCTGGAATTTTTTTGAGAATTCGAGTCACGGGATCATTGTAAACTGGATCCATTCAAACCATGAACAGGTTTTGTTGAGAATAGATTGTGCCATGGTCCCACATTGGGCACCAAATGTTGCAGGATGGGACAACTGTACAGCCAATCCGGAACTCGAATCTTTTACCCCTGGCTATCAGGGCCAGTGTCTAGGATTATGCTGTTTACATGTGTACAATTAATAAACATGTAGTTAATTTCTTGATCACTATTTATGGTTACCTGTAACCTGCTAATTTGGAACTGCCACCATTGTGCGATCATACTATTGGACCTTTTTATCAAGTTATGAGTAAATTGACTACCGTAACCTACATGTACATGTAGAATAGTAGATGATTGTTTCTTTGTTATAATGCTTAAAACTATAAATGTATAAACTGCAGTTCTAGGTCTTTATTGCCACTTACAGATATAATAAATTATGATAAATGAAATGCTTAACGTTGCTGAATTCTTAATTCCTGCCCTTGCTTTTCAAGAGAGAATACTTTCCAGTCAACCCATTTGAAAAGAGGTCAAATTTTCTTACACTTTCCTTTAAACAGGTTTACTAGGATATATGTGCTATCTTTAATTTTGATACATGACTAAGATTACATTTAGAACCATTCTTAATGTAATGTACATGTATCATGAAATTTGTTTAAAGTTTTATAATTCCAAGCATATTCTGAAACAGCTTGTGGTACAATAGGCCCCATATACAAATTATTCACAATATAAATAATATATTTTTTAAACAAAAATACTATAAACATTTATTATCTTAATAAGTTAATTGTCATTATTACAATATAATAGTAATTAGTAAATTATCACAGTTATTGTTTAATGAATAAACTTCACTCCAATCAATGTTTACATTTATCAGTGCAATATTATGTACCCATTCATAATAATAGAATTCATGATTATGAATAGCATTCATATAGATAAAATGGTTAGATCAAATTTTAATGCTAGAATATTTTTATCTTGAAGTGCTTGCATGTGCATGTATATTTATTGTTGTTTAGATTGAAAAGAGACTCAAAAATATGCTATTGGTATGGTACTGTATGTTGAAAAATAAATAAAGCTGAACATGAGGGATTTAACATTAAAAGTCAAGTTGTGTTTTCCTTTTTATTTTAATCATTTATTATTTATGGAAAAGTATGCAAGTGTATGAAAGAAACAAGAGATGTGTTCATCAGAAACACAATGCCCCCTAGTGCACCGCTTTGAATTAAAAAAAATAAAAATTTACCTTTGACCTTGAAGGATGACCTTGACCTTGAAACTTCCACCACTCAAAAAGTGCAGCTTCATGAGAACGCCGCTTTGAAATAAATTTTTTACCTTTGACCTCGAAGAATGACCTTGAAGGATGACCTTGACCTTGAACTTCCACCACTCAAAATGTGCAGCTTCATGATAACGCTGCTTTGAATAAAAAAAAATGACATTTGACCTTGAAGGATGACCTTGACCTTGAAGGATGACCTTGGCCTTGAACTTCCACCACTCAAAATGTGCAGCTTCATGATAACGCAGCTTTGAATTTTTGTTTGACCTTGAAGGATAACCTTGACCTTGAAGGATGACCTTGACCTTGAACTTCCATCACTCAAAATGTGCAGTTTCATGAGAATGCCCCTTTGATTTTTGTTTTGTTTTTTTTTACCTTGAAGGATGACCTTGACCTTGAACTTCCACTACTCAAAATGTGCAGCTTCATGAGATACACATGCATGCCAAATATCAATGCTATCTTCAATATTAAAAAAATTATGACCGATGTTAAAGTTTTCGGACGGACAGACGCCATATATTTGACATTTTACCTTAAAGGATGACCTTCACCTTCACCTTTCACCACTCAAAATGTTCAGCTCCATGAGATACACATGCATGCCAAATATCAAGTTGCTATCTTCAATATTGAAAAAGTTATGACCAATGAAAAGTTTTCAGACGGACAGACGCCATAAATTTGACATTTGACCTTGAAGGATGACCTTGACCTTTCATCACTCAATGTGCAGCTCCATGAGATACACATGCATGCCATATATCAAGTTGCTATCTTCAATAGTGAAAAAGTTATTTTTTTACCTTTGACCTTGAAGGATGACCTTGACCTTTCATCACTCAAAATGTGCAACTCCATGAGATACACATGCATGCCAAATATGAAGTTGCTATGTTCAATATTTCAAAAGTTATTGCAAAACTTAATTATCTTAAAGTTTGAAATTTTTTACCTTTGACCTTAAAGGATGACCTTAACCTTTCACCACTCAAAATGTGCAGCTCCATGAGATACACATGCATGCCAAATATCAAGTTGCTTTGTTCAATATGTCAAAAGTTATTGCAAAACCTTACTATATTAAAGTTTTAAATTTTTGACCTTTGACCTTGAAGGATGACCTTGACCTTTCACCACTCAAAATGTGCAGCTCCATGAGATACACATGCATGCCAAATACCAAGTTGCTATGTTCAATATTTCAAAAGTTATTGCAAAACTTTACTATGTAAAGTTTTAAATTTTTGACCTTTGACCTTGAAGGATTACCTTGACCATGACCTTTTACCACTCAAAATGTGCAGCTCAATGAGATACACGTGCATGCCAAATATCAAGTTGCTATGTTCAATATTTCAAAAGTTATTGCAAAACTTTACTATGTAATGTTTTAAAATTTTTACCTTTGACCTTGAATGATGACCTTGACATTTCACCACTCAAAATGTGCAGCCCAATGAGATACACATGCATGCCAAATATCAAGTTGCTATGTTCAATATTTCAAAAGTTATTGCAAAACTTTACTATATAAAAGTTTGAAATATTTGACCTTTGACCTTGAAGGATGACCTTGACCTTTCACCACTCAAAATGTGCAGCTCCATGAGATACACATACATGCCAAATATCAAGTTGCTATGTTCAATATTTCAAAAGTTATTACAAAACTTAACTGTAAGGTTAAAGTTTTGGGACAGAATGACAGACAGAAAGACAGACAGACAGGCCAAAAGCAATTTACCCCAGATCATTCGATCCGGGGGCATAAAAAGTATTAATTAAGGACATTCAAATTTACACCCCACCATCCCTTTTTCTCGTATTGCTTTCTATTATTAAACTCATCCTCTACACTTGCGAAGAATACCTAAAAAATCCTGTTATATGTAATCAAGTTTGTTTAAATGTGTGTACTTTGATGCATTGCTGAACCTTCTGAATATCCTGAATAATGATATTGACATTGAACAAAACAAGGACATGCACTACTGTATCAGCAATGCAGGTCTTTCTCCAGAAATTTGCACAGGGGAAAATATGTGTGATTTACAGGGTACTGGGTTACTCCTTTGAATTTATTTAATGTTAGGCACTTAACCAAATGTTATTGTACTTAAGAAAGTGCAATAATTGAACAAATATATATTTAAACTAATCAGCCTTTAAAAACATGATGAACCTTTAATGTCTTTCATGATATTGAAGAATTACAGCAACACAAATTGGTGAGATAAAGTAATAAATTAACTTAGATTCAGGCAGTAAGGTGCTTAAAGAGCCGGAGAAAAGGCATGAGTATTACAAGTATTGCAATTTATTATTTATTTAAAAGATCATGTAAAGAATTAAATGTATGTTATAGCAGCTTAATTTGATTCTGTGCAGTTTTGATTCTGTACTTTTTTGACAGATTGTCATATTTCTCTTATAAAATTTTGTATTTTTTAAACATTATTCCTGAATGAACTTGTAAGTGTATGATAGATGCTTCCAGTTGTCCCCTTTCATGATAAGCATGCGACAATGAAATGTATATTGTTAAAACAACAATAACAAAACAACTGTACTGATGTTGGCCTGCAATTTATTTTAAGATGTGTATTTTACCATAGAATTAGTTTGAGTAAACATCTTCAGGGTCTATGTGTACCAAACTGGCATTGCATTGGTAAATCATTAACAGACTGTTTACTTTGGTCAATATTTATATTCAACATTTCTCATTCACTCAAAATCTAGTCAAAGCAGCAACTAATTATTGATGCTTCTGTATAATTTTATATTATTTTCTAATAAAGATATACAGCTTTGACTCATTGTTAATATTGCAATATGTTCATTTAGTTAAATATGTGCATGAAATAAAATTTAATAGCTCGCGCCCAGTTGTAAACATCAAATACTATCAGATAAAGCAAAGCCGATGGGCGCAGTCATTTTGAATATGCCACTATGATCATGTGACTAAAAGTCACATGCTGTAGAAAGTAGTCTGTGAGCCCACGACAGAGGTGAATGTAACAAGGGCTGTTTGTAAAACATGCATGCCCCCATATGGGCTCTCCGTTGTAGTGACATCCATAGTGTGAATATGTTTTTTGTCACTGTGACCTTGTACTTTGACCTAGTGACCTGAAAATTAATAGGGGTCATCTGCAAGTCATAATCAATCATAATATCAAGTTTCATGATCCTAGGAATAAGCGTTCTTCAGTTATTATCCGGAAACCATTTTACTATTTCGGGTCACCTTGAACTTGACCTTTGACCTAGTGACCTCAAAATCAATAGAGGTCATCTGCGAGTCATGATCAATGTACCTATCAAGTTTCATGATCATAGGAATAAGCGTTCTTGAGTTATCATCCGGAAACTATCTTACTATTTCGGGTCACCATGACCTTGACCTTTGACCTAGTGACCTCAAAAGCAATATTGGTCATCTGCGCATCATGATCAATGTACCTATGAAGTTTTATGATCATAGCCATTAGCATTCTTGAATGATCATCCGGTAACCATTTTACTATTTCAGGTCACCGTGACCTTGACCTTTGACCTAGTGACCTGAAAATCAATAGGGGTCAACTGCGTTTAATGATCAATCGTAACCTATCATTTTTCATGATCCTAAGCATAAGCGTTCTTGAGTTATTATCCGGAAACCATTTTACTATTTCGGGTCACCGTGACCTTGACCTTTGACCTAATGACCTGAAAATCAATTGGGGTCATCTGCCAGCCATTATCAATCTACCTACGAAGTTTCATGATCCTAGGCATAAGCGTTCTTGAGTAATCATCCGGAAACCATTGTACTATTTCAGGTCACGGTGACCTTAACCTTTGACCTAGTGACCTGAAAATCAATAGGAATCATCTGTCAGTCATGATCAATCTACCTATCAAGTTTCATGATCCTAGGCCTAAGCATTCTTGAGTTATCATCCGGAAACTATTTTACTATTTCGGGTCAGTGACCTTGACCTTTGACCTAGTGACCTGAAAATCAATAGGGGTCATCTGTGAGTCATGATCAATGTACCTATCAAGTTAATGATCCTAGGCCTAAGTGTTCTTGAGTTATTATCCGGAAACCATTTTACTATTTTGGGTCACTGTGACCTTGACCTTTGACCTAGTGACCTAAAAATCAATAGGGGTCATCTGCGAGTCATGATCAATGCACTTATGAAGTTTTATGATCCTAGGCCCAAGCGTTCTTGAGTTATCATCCGGAAACCACCTGGTGGACTGACCGACAGACCGACCGACAGACTGACATGTGCAAAGCAATATACCCCCTCTTCTTCGAAGGGGGCATAATGAACCGTAGTGTAAGAGAGTGCTAGAAGGAGTGCTGTATATGAAGAAGAACCCGCTCAATTAATTTTGTCAGTGGACAAATAAACAACAAAACACTGAAATATGACCTGCAAGCACAACACTCTCACACAGTATTATAAAGAAGCTATTTAACCCTTTCCCCGATAGATGCGTATAATCCCGAGTCTATCGATTCCCCGATACATGCGTTTATTACCGTCTCTATCGATTACCACATACATGCGAATTTGGCCGTGTCTATCCATTACCCGATAATCCCGTATATTCCCAATGTCCATTTTCAAATGCAAATTCTGATTGATATTGACGACAAAATTGCTCAAGAAAACTCATAAACACAAACATCCGACATTTTTCTAAAGTGTCAAATAAATTTCGGCATATATTTCTATTTAAAGATTTGATGAAATAGGTGTCCAATCTGGACAATGGTATTCAAATTAGCGTAAATAACATAATGTGGTGTGCGCGCATCGTGTACAGTTAATGTTCTGTTACAAATTGTAGCCAGAAATAAATACATGTATATGCCCATGATATTTTCGTGTCAGGTCTTTGTTTGGACAAAAAGAGCGCGAAAATAGGCGTGGGTGTATTTATTTATAACAAAAACTGCGTAGCGCAGACAACAACGTGAAAGCTTCGTAGTGAATTTCCATTTAAGTATTGGGGCATCTCGCAAATGATTTTGACATTTTCCTGAATAAAATAAAAGTAATAAACGCTGTATCATTTTCATATTTTAGTTCCTTCAATATTGCAACAATTAGTGTACTGTATCTGATTGCACGCAAAGTGCCGTGTACAGTTCATGAATATTCTTTTACAACGACCAATTAACAGCGTCGTCTATATTTAGACTTAATGCAATATGTACAAGTCATTTTCTGGAAATTGGGAGAAAGTAAAAGTGATTTTTCGAAAATAGACCAACGTTTTTTTCCATTTAATTTGTCATAATTATTTATATTTTATGTTGTCTGTGTATGTTTGTTTGGTTCTCATAATGAAATCATAATCTTATGAAAATTAAATGTTTAAAGCAAGTCCCGTTTCCAAGATCATTTACGAGAATTACTTCGATATATTTACTGACATATAAAATCATGGTTTTGACAGACGACACGTGCTAATCTAAAGTTGGTGTTTTTGTAGTACACAGGATATTGGATTATTGCTGCTTAATTGAGCAATAAAACAAAGATGCAGTCGGTGGTTTTCAGTAGGTCTTTTGTACTGACCAACATAATAATCAATAATGCATGTGTTTATCTAACATTTAGGGATAAAACACACAGGATACTAGACACTTTGGACTTGTTTGGGCCATAAAACGCAATCCCGGTGGCTTTTTTCAGTAGCACACGTGTCCAGAAACTAACGAGTTCGGGTAATAAAGCACAGAGATTATGATCTGAAAACTGCATGGAGTCTGAAATAAAAACAAAATGCAGACAAATCAAAAGATTAATCGCCTAATGTTACAATTCAATATTTTAAGGTGGGGGTTCTCACTGCATTTCTTGTTGCATTCGCATACGCTTGTATTACTTGTTATAACTTATATCCTCGTATTATTTATTAGAATACAGACTTAAAATTTATATGGTTGAAATGAGAATTTATTTCTCTACAATATTTACATTGATACAAATGATGTGAAATGCAAGAAACTAAGTGAAAATTAAGCCTAAACAAGACAGGTGTAACAGTTGAGAATGTTTCCATTATTTTTCCAATAACCCTATTGAGATGGTGTAGTCAGGCTTATCAGCTGTATATGGAGTCACTGTTATCAGAACAGCAGGACTGGTATTGGCCTGGAGTGGCAGATCAGATAAGAGGTCTATCAGGGAAAGGGTTAAACCAAAAAATCAGTTAAAAAAACATCATCATGAATTTATCGTTAAATCAAGAAAATAAAGTTAACTGGTATGAAATTGATGTTAAAACAATTTTTCTTTCAGAAACTGATAGTAAAGTGTGACAGTGACAGAAGAATATCAATCAATATTTAAAATAAACCCACAATAGTGAGGTGAATGAATCAATGAAATACTTGACAGGAACGTAACAAATGTTGGGAATCAATTGATTAATGCAACAGGCACAGTTTTAAAAGCAGAAAGCTTATTTATCAGTGGTGCTTAACTTTTACTGATGAAAAGCTTTTGGTTGCAAAGTTATATGGCAATACAGCATTAAAATACTAATGTACACAAACTAGTATATAAGTATATCAATCAATAAAGAAATAACTGTATACGTAGATTGAAATGAACAGTAAATATTACGATTTCAGAGATCTGAGAAGCATATGATAACTTGTTTTCTTTTGGTTCGTTTACTTGTTACCCGATACCTACCTGAATGCGAGACAACTCTTGTTTGCCCTTAGTTTCAAAAAGACCGAATATTTGTTGTTAAGAAAAAATCGGTCCATTTAGTCGATAACAAAATTCCCCAATGTGCCATTTTATCGATTTTAAAAATATCAATTTGACAAGACTCTTTTTCTTAAAATGGCTAGAAAATCTCTGTACATATCACACATGTTATAAGGATGAATCCACCATGATTCTTACCTGTTAAATCAGCTGATGAATCTTCATAAAGTCTGCAGACCAGTTCGCCACTCAATGTGAACTTGTACAGAGCAGTACCAGAGCAGATATATAGGTCACCCTGGTTGTGGGCAATACCACGACATCTATGTTGTAACTTTAGATTCCTGCCTTTGGCAATCTGGCTCTGGCTTACTGTGATAAACTGGACCTCATACTTCGACATAGCCACTGCAACCTCAGTGGGTGTGATAAGACACATGTCATGTATGAATCCATCCCTCACATCCAAGTGGCTCACCACCTGGTACTGCTGGTTCAGAAGCTTTACTCTCTCATTATAGTAGTCTGCAACCAGTACCTGTCCATTTGGGAGAGCACATACTGCTGTGATATGACATGCGCTTGATTCACTTGGCATTTTTACATTGTGCACAGACTTCCCATTCACAGTGAAAACATGGTTTGGAAAGTTCTCTTTTATAAATATATTAGACTGTTGTATATTTTCCAGACATTTTTTACTGGCAATAAAAGAGAGTTCTTTACCCAGTACTTTCGGTATGGCTACATGGAGATGGAACAATTCATAGTGAAGTCTAATGCAGCTGTTTCTCACAACCTTGAGAGGAGCTTGTTTCAGGTTTAGCTCTTCTTTCTTCTCCTTAATAGTGCTTTTCTCAAAATCTGCTAATAAATATTTGATTTTCTCACGCATTTCACTGATTGGGTATTGCATATATTCATGTGTTGTATTAACTGTGCTGGTTTCACATTGGCGTAAATACGATACTATATTCACACGCAAACCATCCACAATAAGCCTCTCATGTTCTTTGTATGAAACCTTAAGAGACATCATTCTGTCCTCCTGATATGTCTGACATTGTTTCATTTGTGAAAGAGTATTTTCCGTTCTGACAGACAGGTTCTTGAAGTTGGTTGACTTCCCGCTGGCAGCCTGAGGTAATGGAGTTACTTGTAAGCATCGTCTGAAAAACAACCACACAGGATACATCAAGTGATTGAATAGTGATCAACTGACCAATAACCAACTGTTTACCCCGAAACGATATTAATTATAATACAAATTTAAAGGGGCATTTTAACAAAAAACATATTTAGGCACATACTATAACAATGCATGTTACATGTACATCAATTCACATGTGACTTTTCTAGAGGCAATACTATATTGATTATTATTAAAATAAAAATATATAAATAAATATGTATCTATCTACTGTGTGTTTGGGAAATAATGCAAACCGCATTGAACAACAAATTGTGTATAACATGTGTATATTAACATAAAGTTATGTATATTTAACTCATCATTATTATACTGATTAAAGTGCCACAGGACAAAGTGTGTTTTTATTAAGACATTCAGTGTTTTCAGTGTTCCAAGTTTAAATAATTCTTATGAAATGGCAATCTAAGTATAAAATACAATATTTGTATATGTCTCTTTTACAATAATATTTTTCTTTTTTTTAAGGTTATAAATTATGAGAACTTAATTCCTCTTTACTAATTGCTTTCTGGCATAAATTGTCATTAGCTTCATTAATAAATAGATGAAGAATGCTGTGGTAATTCATACTTATTGTTAAATACTGTAAAAATTAACAATGGACTAGCACATACACACATACACTCAACCATTTCGACACAAATCACAAGTATATTGACAAATATTGAAACTCCATAATTTTTAATCAAGAGATAAATTCTTGTTACCGTCTAATGTAAAGCAATTTGACTAATTTTAAGTGATTTTTCAAAAGTATAATTTGCCCCCTTGGTGCAAAAAAGGTATCATATGACATTGAAATGAGAAGGCACATAGCAATTTTTGCACCAACATGGCGAATTGATCTTGTATTTAAACATGTTATCATTTATGAAACCATTTCTTTGAATATAATAGTTTCAAAATGTTTAGCTCCCATGATAATTGGTTGCATAATAGCCCACACTTGACTTTCTTCTGAGTATAAAGAATGTAGGCATTGCATATCATATTATAATTAAACAAAAAACATAGTATGAATAAAGAAGGCCATCTGATGATGGCCCTTAAAGGGACTGTCAACCACAACGACGAAGAAAATAAAAGTTGTAAAATACCGCATTTTTTTACAATTATTAGTTTATATTGATTAAAAAATCACGACTGGTATATTACATAACTTGAACAAAATTCATATTTTCAGTATATTAGGTAATACAATTTTGCAATGTGAAATCAAAAGTACATCACAAAAATATGTGACATAACGATAAACACACTATAAATAACGCAAGTATATTGATCATTTTATATATAAAATGTATACAATTCACTACGCATGCACAATTTGCATTCCTGAGTTTACCACGTGACGATGATGTTCAATCTACTGGCGTTATTTATATTTTTGCCTGGTAGTTACCTGGTAGACATACCCAGTAAAATTTATTACCGAATATACAGAAAATATGAAAACTTAACAACTTTTTTTCAAGTAATGTAATATACCAGTCATGCTATTTTAATCAATATAAACTTATAATGGTAAAAACATATGGTATTTTACAACTTTTCTTTTCTTCGTCGTCGCGATTGAAAGTCCCTTTAAGGGTTAATCTGAGTTCCTGGACATGAATTGTGGAAGGCTTCAACTGGTGGTCTATTTTTTGACCCCACTGAATTTAGTTTAAGATTTGACTTGGTGACATTGTTTCTAGAGGCATGTTATCCACTTTCAGACTTGGTCTAGATATTGTCAAGATACCGGTACACATTCTGAGTTGTTTCCAGAATGATTCATGAAATATGGTCTCTGTAGTTGCACAAAGGATTTTCTTATTGTTCATCTGGTAAACTACTTTCAACACACAAATGACACAAAATTTGAACTCGGCCTTGACATATATTCAGGAAGCAGGATCACATGACTTTAAAGGGTTCACTAATTCATGTCATTGGATGTAAACACACCGGTGAGTGATGCAGTTTTCAAATAACTTTTAAATATACAAACAAGAAAAAGTAACCATTTTACTATTTCAAGTCACTGTGACCTTGACCTTTGACCTATTGACCCGAAAATCATTAGGGGTCTTCAGCCAGTCATGATCAATGCACTTGTGAAGTTTCATGATCCTAGGCCTAAGCATTCTTGAGTTAACATCTACAAACCATTTTACTATTTCGAGTCACTGTGACCTTGACATTTGACCCAGTGACCTGAAAATCAATAGGGTTTCAGACTTGGCCTAGATATTGTCAATGTACACATTCGTAGTTGTTTTCAGAATGAGTCATGAAATATGGTCTCTGTAGTTGCACAAAGGATTTTCTTATTGTTCATCTGGTAAACTACTTTCAACACACAAATGACACAAAATTTGAACTCGGCCTTGACATATATTCAAGAAGCAGGATCACATGACTTTAAAGGGTTCACTAATTCATGTCAATGGATGTAAACACACAGGTAAGTGATGCTTTTTTCAAATAACTTTAAAATCATTTTTTTAAAGAATTTCAAACAGTGCATACACGACAGTTTTATATATGGTTTATGACAGTGTGAAAAACATTGGAATTACTTTATTTAATAAGCCTTTGTTATTGGCCAAACATATGATGAGTAATGAATTCATATACACGGATGTGCTGCATGCAACGTGAAATCTTCGCACCAATTTCAGGCGTATTCAATAATGAAGTTTTGTATGCACCGGCCGCGCACATGAATCAGATTCATATTTGGCCTTAATACTGTCTAGATAAACATTCTAACAAAGTTTAAAGTTTCATTGATTATATGATCCAGAATTCACTGTCCAGGAATTTCTGTTACATCTCAAAGAATCACATTTTACCTTAACTTCCTGCTGTTTGTGCATGTAGTTTCTTATTTCATGGATAAGTGCATTAAACTGGCGAATATCATCACTGGTAAATGTAATTACAGCTTTCCACGATCAGGGGAAAATCCACATAATGTGGTGAAAATGTGGACATTTTTTTAGATTTTTTTTGATAGTGCATAAATCGCGTTTAATGTTGCATCTTTATGCCGAGTTACGTCTTGAACAAAGTAAATAATCAATAAACAGATGGAACCCCTAAAGCATGCTTACAAAATAGAAGAGCCTCTGTAAACCATTTAAAAGAAAAATAGATTTTTAAATTGGTCCTTCGAGACGTAATTTTCGAGTCCAATTTGTTACGTCTTTAGAGATATAAGTTTTACACTTAAGTCTGTGTCTAATCAGTGCTTACAATGGTACGGTGTTGCCTTCAAAATACCTACAATCATCATCAGAATAAATCAATTTGGGGGGTAACGTTACATTTCCGCTATTTCTAAAAATAAAATCGGGCGACCTTTTGTGTCCAAAATGTTACGTCTCGAAAAATCATTTTTTTTACGATAACGCTGTTTACTTTCACATATCGGTTGCGCAAAGGCGCCGGAAAATAACTGCACACATTATTTGATGACGTAGAACGCATTCAACGAATTTGTGTACACAAAAGCTGACAACATGGCCGAATCTTCGACACGAGTTCGGTAAGTGAAGAGAGTTACGTCTGAAATAACCTAACCTAGCCTTAAACATCCGAGTTTTTTTGTGAAACGACATGCCTTAGGTATCGTTTTATTGTTTTAAAGTAATTCGAATAGAATTATGATTTGACTTTGGTACGAAAATAAAATGCAAATGAATAAAGGACGACAGAACTGCAAGATTCAATGGCGATGTTCAAAATAGACGTCGTGTCCAAGTTACATCTTAGGAATGAAAATGCATTTAGTCGTCTTTGTTGTCTGCTACGACTTATATTTTCCCACATACTTGTGCCTGGATGGAAACAAATTAGAGATTACCCTGTTCCATGTTTTAAATTGTTATGTTTAACCAAATACAGTGTTTGAACAAAAGATGTAACGTGGACTACATTTTCGACATAAAGGATGTAACTTGGACTACAATTAATTGGGAAACCCGTCGTGTCCTAGTTACATGCCATGTCTTATCAGAAGGCAATTTCTGATCATTTAATTGTTGGGAAGAAAATCATCATGACATTTTTAATCCATTCCATCCTGAGTTGTTTCCCTATTTATTTCATACAATAAATTAACTATACACTGTTCTAATTGAGTTTGCTTTCTAAGATGTAACATTGATGCAATGAGTTGTGTCTTTGTTACAGGGACTTTTTTGTTTTGGTGTCAAAATTACATCTTCAATGTGCACAAGTAATAGTTGTATGTGCATCAAAGTGTTATAAGTACTTTAAATGGTTGCAGTGCAGGTAAGTTCATACATTGATCAGCAATGCTTTTTCTTTTATCTGAATTTAACAAACACATGTTTTTCCTGATGTCTGTGCCAAGAGATGTAACTGGACACTAGCAATTGATGTCCATGTTACGTCTACAGGTTTTAAATTATTTTGATACATTTTTTAAAAGTGCAATAGGGGTTGGTCAGAGGTTATGGTCGCTAAACTCTCGGGGCCCTCACAGTGCAGGTTTGTGTCTCGGTCGGGGCAAGATTTGGGATGCCTTCAACGTACCTGATGTACGTTTGTGGTCCTACCATACATACACATTGGTTCAAAACAAATAAACATAGACATATTCAGTGTTCATAAGTTTTATGTATGTATAAGTATGTGTTTTACGACAGGGAGCTCGAACAGTCTCTGTGTAAGCAGACCAAGAAGTCGGCCATTGACCAAACCGAGCAGCCATCCAGTGACCAGACAGCCAATGACCCGACCAAGCAGCCAGCCAGTGACCAGACAGAGCACATAGCCAGTGACCAGATGACTTCATTCAGGTACATCATTTTAATACTATTCTAATTAAGAAAATAGAATAGTGTTGTGACGAGTGATGGGGTTTACGTCGCTTTTTAACAGCTTCGGTCATATCATGGCGGTCAGTGCATCTACCATGCTTTCCTGGCTTTCTCACACCAGTACTTACACCACTTCTTTCCATATCGCTGACTTCATACTCACATAATCTAAGAATTGTAGGTGAGTGACATATTTTCATTGCCGGAAAGAAGTTCGACCCGACCGGATCTCGAACCGGATACTCAATAGTTAGTTTCACCAAAGCTACAATATTTAAGTTATGTTATTTAGGTTATGGTAGATATCATCTCGGGCTCTGACAGTGTGGGTTAGAGTCCAAGTCGGGGTAAGAACTTCTGTGTGGGATGCTTTCCACTTACCTGTGTTTGTGGTTCTACCATACATACACATTGGTTTAAAACATAAACATTCAAAAAGGTATTAGGTATGTATTTATAAGTATGTGTTATACCATAGGGAGCTTGAGCAGTCTCTGTGGAATTGGACTGAGCAGTCATCCAGCAACCAGTCAGAGCAGTCAGTCAGAAACCAGACAGAGCATTCTGATAGTGACCAACTCGAGCAGTTGGCGAGCAAGCAGACCAAGCAGTCAGCCAGTAACTATGTCGAGATGTTACCCAGTGATGAAACTGTAAAGAAGTTCAATGATGTGACCAGACAACCACCAAGCTCCAATACTGAACAGATAATCAGGTACATTTATATACTAGATTTATTATGCTTTAAGAAGTTTATTTTAATCTGATATTTTTTTTCCCAGTTTTTAAATTCAAGACAACTTGCAGGTCTCTCTCTCTCTCTTCCCCTAATTTAAGCATTGTAGTAAGCAGTTACTATACACTCAATATTGGAATACCCTTACCCAGGAAATGTATGTTCATGTATAAATGATCACTGTGATACATGTAGAAACTAATGAGTGTTTGAAAAGGTACTTGTCTTAATAAAAAATAATAGACTAAGGTGATATATATAAATATTGTATTAAATCATTACCATAGGATTTGTGCTGGAGATTACATATTGATCAAACATGGTAGAAGTTTTCTTCCTGGTGTAGTGAGTAATCATTTTGTTGGGGTTAATCGTTAGTCCAGTTTATTGTTTCTGTTCCATTGTTTTCAAGTACTTCAACCCTTTGCAGTATAAAATGAAATTGAAAATGCCATGTGTGGATAGCATGAATCAGCCGGCTGATCTTGTTTCATGCTATTCACTACTAATCTTTATACTGGTATAATCTATATAGTGGTATGCAAAACAAAATTTGTTATGTCTATGAAATGTGTACCATTGGAACTGTTTTTTTTAAATTAAGTAGTAACATAAAAGATGGGTATATGCTGCAAAGGGTTAATGTCATTCACAGTTATTTTTAAGAATTCATTTTCTTTCTAGTTTGAAACTATATTGAACTGTCTTTGAAATTTGAAATCAATGTCTGGCAAACTTTTAATATGTTTGTATACATGTATATATTTAATAAATTTATAATTTGATTTTTGGAGATAATTCAGAATTTCAAATAAAGGTGTTTTTTTAACGAGACAATTTCTTGTTCCAAACCATAAACGACACTTAAGTACTGAAGTGAGCATTTAATAGGAAGCAGCTAAACATGCCATTGAATCAAGCAAGCATTTGTTTTAAAGCTAGAAACACCTTACTTGTTATAAGTAACAATAGTATAGAAGCTTTTGTTTTACTATATAAGCAGCAACTTTAACTCAATAGTTAACAACTAAACATGTATTACATTTTAGGTGGATGAATGGCCGTGGGTCATATTCTTCAAGAAATATAAAGATAATGCATGGGTTATGAATGAAATAAGGCATACCATCCTTGAATCAGATATCCAGAGAAAGTTGGAACCACCTAAAGTGTCCAAGCTAGGTCGTCGGCTACTTTACAGATTTGAAAGTATTTAATGTTACATTAAGTATGCATCAACTGTGACATGTACATTGTAAATGTACTGTGGCCTAATGGTTAAGGTGTCCGCCTTGGGACCGGGAGGTTGAAGGTTCGAGCCCTAGAGGGAGCGTTTGTCCAGGAAATGTTTCTTTTGGGACTTATTATAAAATGGCCAGTTCCTGAGCCGCGAGCTAGTTAAATTAATGGTTAGTGACTGAAATCCGTCTGGCATCTTGCCTAGTGATAGAAGTTGGGAGGTACTTGGTATAATCAGTTGGAAGTGTCTCATAAGCCAGACTGACTTACCCTTTTAATAGGGGTGACACTATAATAAACAAAACCTTTACCTACATACATTTGTTTTCTCAGATTTTGAAGCATTTCCCCCGTCTTTGACTTTATTTTGACTTCTTGTTTTGAATTTTAAAAATATGTAACTCATCCTATATTTCCAGGTTACAAGGAAGACAAGTGAAGCAGAGAGAGAGGGAGAAATACCATGTTTGCAGTTTAGAGTTTGCTGTTGTTTTAGTCTGTGAAAATCTCAGAATAAATAATATGTTAATTACTATCTGTCTCCTTAAAAGCTATTATTTTTTTATTACCCTGCAAGTTAAAATCCGTTTATCTGATTGGTCAATATGCACTGAATATAGTTTAATATTCCTTGTCATTCATATATTGATATAAAATCAGATTTGTGGTTTAATTTTTGAAGGTGTTTAGCCCCTTTTAAGTTCTGTAATGTGCTTAGTTTTTTATTTTGAAAAGTGAACCAATTAACTAACCAATTAGCTAACCAATTAGTTAACATTGTTTAATGCAGGTTGGAATTAATGCTGAAATATAGGAGCTTTCAGCATTTCTTTCAATCAGCATTAAACTACATACATGAAAAGGTGAAAATAGGATAAACTTCGGTTATCTCTTCGCAATTTGTCTGATTTCTTTGACATCGAGATAACGAGAGTCATTTTGTCGTCCAATGTTAGTCTCTGATTTCTAAAAACATGTCAGAATTGTCATTTATAATCAAGAATTATGAACTGCTATCGTTTTAAATGTTTCTAAGTAACTAGTCTTTCATTTGGAATCAAAGAAAGGAAAAACTTTTGATTATTTTAATGTTTTTTATTGAATAAATGTTCAATTTTTGTGTCCAGTTACATCTTCGATTAAAATTGCACATATTTTAATGTCATGGCACTTTGGAGTGGAAAATCTATGCTAGGAACATGAAGTTGTTGGTAATTCAAGAAAGGAATGAATCTCATTAGAACTGTTCATCTATTTCCAAAATTAAAGGCATAAAATTCCATCGAGTCCATGTTACATCTCCAAATTCAGGGAAAACAAAACATCATAATATAAGGGTACACATCTTAAATATGAATTTGACAATTTCACAGTACAACCGTCTTATTTCAATACAAATATTCACATATTTTATTTTAAGTATCATGTTGTGAAAATCCTGGACACCAAACATTTTGAGATGTAACAGAAATTCCTGGACAACGAATTCTGGATCATATATTAAAATGTGAATCTAAAGTGGTAACAAAGACGGTACAAAACGAACACCTAACACTACAGCCACACACCGAACTACACCAAAAATGGTGATTACAATTATAGCACTTCCTGGTCTGGTGATAAAACAGCCCCAACATCTGGTGTACATTTAAAAAAAAAGTTTAATGTTTATGCAGAACAGATATTATGACAGCACACTTTATCAATATTTTGAGAAAGTTTCATTAAGAGCGGGTCACACATGCAACTTGTTGTGTGAAAAAAGATACATGTAATTTTAGCAAAACTACCGGCTGCATTGAAGACATGTTTATTAATTGACTTAAATCATATCTTATTTTGTGGAGAAATAACTCAAATAAATGTTCAGTAAGTTTCTAGGATATTGAGGAAACATATAATACTTCTACTGTGTGTTCATAATATTTTCTTTAAATATGACCTATTGATCTAGCTTTGAACTCAACCTTGAAATCATTTGGACAAATGTTATTACTTCAAAAGTTTTAAAATTGGCCGAGATATCATTGAAACAAATGCTTTTACGAGCATTATAAAATCAATTTGGCCTCTAGAGTTCACCCTACAGCACCCACTTATCATTTATGATCTAGTCTGAGATATGATTGTGACAAATGTTCTTACCAAATGTCATGAAAAAAAATATGCAATAAATGTTATCTACAAGTATGTCAACAAACCTTTTCTTCAATTTTACCTAGTGATCTAGTTTTACATCCAACATGACCAGTTTTAAACTCCACTGACATCATTTGAACAAAATTTAATGTTATTACCAAGTTTCATGAAGATGGACTATACATGTGAGTAATGTGCTTCGTGTACTTATTTCTCCCAGGGGTTTTTCTGCCTATTTTGGGAAAAGGAGTCTAACCAAATTGGGAATTTTTTATTGACAAAATTGGTCATTTTGGGAATTTTTGCTTCGATGAAACGGCTCATTTGGGAAAAAATTGTGAATTAATCATGCTTAAATAATTCAGTGGTTTAACAAATAAATTTGTTTTTATTTGGTTATTTTGTCTTCTTTATGTAAACAGATGCAATATTGGGCATGTTCAACGTTAATTCAAGTACTGCAGTTTTGTTTTTCAGTAACAGTTACACTCTGTGATAAGAACTGAATAGTCAAAACCTTATAGCAAATATTTTTGACCAAAACAAACACTGGTTAGTCACACAAGTTATAAGACACTTCATTCTTAAAAAAAAAAAAAAAAAAAAAATATATTTTTTTTTTTTTTTTCGGAAATTGGGATTTTTTTTATAATTTTGGTTTGGGATCCGTTCCGTTTGCTTTGGGAGTGCCTCCGTTGTCCGGAGGCGCAGACAGTGCTGAAAAACCCCTGTCTCCGATACTGCTCGTATTCAATAGGGTTCAAGTCCTCATTGATATAAAGATACTGTGCAAATTTGGAAATAATTGGATGAAAACTGTGGAATTAATTACGTAAACAAGCGGGATTTCAAAATTTTCTCATATTCAAGGGGAAGTCATTCTAGAGTTATTGCTTCGATATTGCTCTTTTTAAACAAGGGCTGTTTGTAAAACATGCTCCATATGGGCTGTCAGTTGTAGTGGCAGCATTGTGTGAATACTTTTTTGTCACTGTGACCTTGACCTTTGACCTAGTGACCTGCAAATCAACAGGGGTCATATGCCAGTCATGATCAATGTACCTATTAATTTTCATGATCCTTATTATTCTTGAGTTATCATCTGCAAACCATTTTACTGTTTTGAGTCACTGTGACCCTGGCCTTTGACCTGAAAATTAATAGAGGACATCTGCCAGTCATGATCAATGCAACTATGAAGTGTCATGATCCTAGGCGTAAGAATTCTTGAGTTATCATCTGGAAACCATTTTACTATTTCGAGTCACTGTGACCTTGACCTTTGACCTAAAAATTAATAGGGGTCATTTGCCAGTCATGATCAATGTAACTATGAAGTTTCATGATCCTAGGCCTCAGCATTCTTGAGTTATCATACGGAAACCTTTTTACAATTTCGAGTCACTGTGACCTTGACCTTTGACCCAGTGACCTGAAAATCAATAGGGTTCAAATCATCATTAATATGAAGACACTGAACAAGTTTGAAAAGAATCAGATGAAAACTGTGGACTTTATCGGACAAACAAGAAAAAGTAACCATTTTACTAAATAGTCACTGAGACCTTGACCTTTGACCTAGTGACCTAAAAATCAATAGAGGTCATCTGCCAGTCATGATCAATGTACCTATGAAGTTTCTAGATCCTAGGCCTAAGCGTTCTTAAGTTATCATCCGGAAACCATCTGGTGAACGGACCGACAGAAAGACCGACGGACGGACCGACACGTGCAAAACAATAATCCCCCTCTTCTTCGAAGGGGGGCATAAAAATATTCTATAAAAAGTTTAATGAAGATCGGACAAACCAAACATTCCCAAAAGTATTTAAAGGTCACAGGATATTGGGTCCTGTTGACTTAAAAAAAAAATGTACGACCAGACTGGGATTCATAAGACCTATACATCACGTCATCAACTCAAATTTATTGACAAAATGATTATTGGAACAAGAGCTGTCACCATAGGATGACATATGCCCCCTATAAACGCTTTGATAGAAGTTATGAGCATTTTTCGAAACATAAACGCATATTTCGAAACCTAAACACGGACCCTAAGTTCAAGGTCAAGGTCACAGGGGTCAAAATGTTGTGGCGTATGGAAAGGCCTTGTCCATATACACATGCATACCAAATATGAAGATTACATCTGAAGGGACATTGAAGTAATGAGCATTTTTCAAAACCTAAACGCAAAGTGACGGACAGACAGACAGACAGACAGTGCGATCACTATATGCCCTCCTCCGGGGGCATAAAAATGAAATGAAAAATAAACACAGCACTGAACAATTAACACTAACAAATCACAACACAATCACAGTATTCTTAAGAAAAATATTTAAACCAAAATGAAGTTAAAGACAATGCAAGTGTTCAATTGAAAATTCAGTAATTGTATACTGGCATGCACATTTCTGTGAACACCAATGTTTTCAGATGCCTATAGTTAGGTGTCACGATGACTGAAGAATGTAAATAAATTATTTCTACACAAAAACATCGCCTTTATACTTGAAAGGACTCAATGAAGTACCTCAAATAATTTAACACATGTTGCTATCAATTACATCATTTTACAGACTAAGTTTTAAAAGCAATTCTAGGTATTTACAATATTTCAATGACATACATTTCCCGGTCTGGAAATTATATGCAAACTCAGCATTAAACTACAAATATCAACAAACCGACCACAAAGATATAAAAATCAATGAAAAAGCACTATTAAGCGCAAATTAATATCAATATCAACTGTAACAGGCTTTTTCCACTCCATTTTGAGAATACGCCACACTGGAATTTTGGGAATTTTGCGTTGTGAAAACCCTCATTTTGGGAAAAAATTATTCGCAAAATTGGCTCAATTGGGAAAAATTATCGCATGTAAATAGTGTTTCTTATATTTCAAAGAAGCCGTTAACTGGTAAATAATGACTATTTTGATAACTTATTATTAAAATTTTACAAAGTATTATGAACATGTGAGATAAGTGCAGGTTTTTTTTGTTTTTAAATCTGAATTTGGGGAAAAGGCCAGGCCTTTTTTGAGGTGAAAAAAATCGTGCGAAGCGCCGGATTTTGAGGAAAATAAGGAAAGTCTTAAATAATCATTAACATATTTTACAGTTTTTAAAACAAAGTCAAGGCAACATATAAGTTAATTATGCAACACTTTCTATTTTCTACACTGGATCAGGTTAACTTATATATTTTAAGGTAAAAAAACAAAAATTTTTTTTTTTTTTTTTTTGGAATTGGGAATTTTTTTTTCAATTGGGAAAAAAACAACCAGATTTGCATTGGGAATGGGGCCGAATTTCGGACCCGTGGCATAGGGTGGAAAAAGCCTGTGTAAATACCCGAATACAACGATCTGAGTTGCAGAACATGTTTTGGTTTAACAGTAAAACCTATTGACACATTTACTTGCATAGGAGAAAGTGTTCGGTGCGCATGTGCAGTAACATTTCATGACTGTTAACAAAAAAACGAGGTAATTTGTACTGCTCATACTTCATTCAAGCTCGCTTTTAGTTTTTTATGTTTTAATTCTATGAAATAAAGAAACTTTTGCTCTTTAATTATTTACTGGACATTTGGACCGACAACAAAGCATTTTCATTCGGACCTGTTTTCAAAACGTTGGTCAGGTACGACGGTTTGGCACATTTAAGAATGTATTTGAACAATGCTTTTGTTGTATAGAGTTGAAAAACAGTTGTTTTTTTCAATTTGACTATGTGACCTACATTTTTTTATCTCACAAAGCCCAGTTTCAAATTTGGCAGAAATATCATTGAGGCAATTTATGTTCTTACCAAATCCCATTAATATTGGGCAATACAATGATGTGACGCCTCTATAGTTTTCATTAGCTAATTGTTGGACAGACAACGAACAATCAACATAAAGAGATCAGGCTGAGAAAAGCTCACCATGAGCAGGTTATAATAAAGCTCAAGTGAGTTAAAAAATGCAGGCTCAAACATTCAGCCATTAAGTGTGACGTATATCCTTCATACATGTAAATTGGGTAAAGGAATACATGCAACAGACATTATACAGGCAGGTTGAATTAAGGTTTTTCTGAAACAAAGCTCGCATTGCCGCATGGGAGTCATTACATTATTTATGAGAAATTTACTGTTTATTAATTGTTGATTGTCACAGCTTTAGGTCCATCACGATTATTGCATTTACCATTTTTACTTGAAACAACAAAGAAAGAGTTTATAATTTAGTCATTTCAGTGAAAGACTTTACACTATGTTTTTTTGCTGAAATATGGCCAATATCTTGTAATCCATGTACTTGAACCATTGAAGAGTTATTTATTAACAAACACAAATTAACAAATTAAAGCTGAACAACAAATTGTTCACATGCACTGATTTGGAAATACTTATATAACTAATATTACAATAATCCAAACAAACTAAAATGGATGATGGTAATTGAATTATACAATGCAGTAATTTATACTGATATAAAATAAGCAATAATTTTAGCTACCTGTGAATAAGCTCAACACATTGAGAGCAGCACAGATGATTGTGGTCCGGGCAGAACATTGTTAACTTTTCACGCTTGTGTATGATGCATATTAAAAGAGAAGTCTCCATCTTCTTAGAAAGTGGCCACTTCCTTATTTTATCCTTTCCATAAGGTGATTCTTTATAAAACCACCAACCATGCTGTCTGTGGGAGTTTATACATGTTCTGCAGAAGTATTTAAGACATTTTTCACAGTAAAAATCTGCATCAATTTCTACAGACCGCTCTGTTTTGCAGATTGTACAACAATAATACATAACCACATCAGAATTTCTAGAAATTCCAGATGTCGCCATTTTGTTAATTCACTTTCAACAAACAAGATTTTACAATCTGAAATAACTTGAAATAGTTATGTCCAAGCATATGTTTTACACACACCCACACAATGTTATTAAACATAGACAAGTGATATGAAATTTCTAACTGAACAGCGCCCAAGTTAACCGTCAAATGGCGCTTGTATGATAGAGGTTAACAGTGTAACTATGCATACTGTCACATGACTATTGGGTAATGTGTGTTTTGATTACTTGAGTTTAAACTGTACCAAACAAGCTGTATAGATAAAACCTTTAAACCAAATTATTTAACACACCACATTTTTAATTGCTCTAATAAATGACATGTTATGAACATGGAATTATAATGATAATATTAAGCAGGTTCTTACATAAACCAATTTTATTACAATATCAGATCCTTTCCCTCATACAGTATTCACAAGAGGGTCATGATGGCCCTCAATCGCTCCACTGTTTTTTATGCGGAAAAAGCGTGCAATGTGCATGGGTTGAAATGTACTCACGCATGTGACTCTTTCTATTCCTCGTCCAACTGGGTTCTTAATATTGGAAAGGTGAGCACTTTTATTAATGGAAAATGTTACTATGGTGTTAACTAAACAGACTAAAAAGCCCGGGAATTGCCGCACAGGTCCTTTGCTTATCGCGTAGGTACATTTATCTCTCCAAAAGATATTGTCGTTTTTTCTATTTCACATATTTTTAGATGCTGAAGATCAAATCTACGCATGTTCTTCAAGATTAATGAAAGTTCCTTCATTCAATCATGAATCTTTTTCCATTAAATTCCAAAAAGTGTATGTAGGTTTCAAAGTTTCTGTTACTTATATACTTCAAGACACTGACATATGCAAAATATCTAATGATGTAGATCACCTGAACTTTACTTCATTCTTGAGGCATTAGTGAGTGTAGCAGGATTGTTAATGTGGCGAAGAAATTGTTAATTGTACAAATAAGATATTTGCCTGAGGAAACATAAAGTTACGAGTTTTTTTGGTTCAGGTTCATGAGGTGTCGAAAGGCAGTAGGAATGATAACTTTGTAGAGGTTGTTTGTTAAACAAAGTAAATGTTTATGAGACAAAAATTTGAATTATAATTCATCAAGATGTTGATATCATGGCAACACTACTTGTATATGGCGTGAGGTTTAAAGAGATATTATGACAAACAATTAGCTTTAGAGCTCCAGAAAAGGGTCGTATTTTCGTAATTACGAATTATTTTCATGTCCGTTACGTATTTATTTTAATATCTTGTCATACCATTCAGAATTACAAAATCAAGTTACGAATATTATTTTTACATTGGTTCGTATTGATTTTTATTGAGTTCTTTTCGCGTATTTAAGATCTTTTTGGTGCTTATATAGAATGGTTATCGGGGTTGTTTAACAAATCGCATGTTTTCCAATTAAAATGGCGTGTACAGTCTGTCAAAAACTATGGCGGCGCCCAGAGAGCGTTCAAAAAAATGCAAGGCGTGCAAAAACACGCTTAAAACATATTGTACGCAAAGTGAGCCGAAGTTGAATGTTAAGAAAGACATTATAGAAAAGATCTTATACGATGTTGAATGCTCAGTTGCCGACACAGTCGGAAAAGCTATATAAAAAACGCGACTCGACTAGTCCAAACTTCAAAAAAAAATATTGAACGAGTGGAAGGGAATTCCCGTGGCTAATCGTTGAAAAGATTGAAGGGAAGACACGTTTTAATTGTGAAATATGTAAAAATTAATCGAAGGCATGCAATCTAAGCACAGTTTGAGCATATGAAGGTATTTGAAAAATAAAATTGTATAATACTGAATAGACACTGTTGAACTCGTATAAATAAAGTTGCTAGTATTTTTATTTTTTTGCTTGAAAATAACCATTATTATCTATTTTAGGTCATTTAGAAAAGCTAAGAATTATTTTCCAAAACTTAGTAGTAACGTTAAGAATAAAATTTCAGAGTTAAGAATTCTTTTTGAAAATCTGGTAGTTACGTTAAGAATTTCACAAAACCTTATCTGGAGCTCTGAACTTGACCTAACTTTCCTTTACTTTTTCCATCTGACGTTCCAATAGACCATAACTCCTTCTGAAGAGTTTGTTTTCGTTTTGAAAACAGGACTTCCGGTTTCAAAAAGGAGAAATTGCTCATTATGAGCAATTTCTCCTTTTATCACAATAATTTTTATCCCACCCAGCCACTTTATAAATAGTCCTTTACAATTTTATTTCTCGTCTGCAATCTCTTTCAATTTGGGGCAGTCCAAAATGTGTTGTTTGGTAAAGGGTTAACATTTATGGATAGTTAACATGTTGGTCTACCTTTCACGCTCGACATGTATGCATTTATCTCTTATAATTAAAAAGTTATTCCAAGTGTATTTCGATAAACTTTTAGTTTGAGACGAAAAAAGTTTATTCATCCCATATCGAATAAATAGCAAAAACGCATAAACATGCAAAGTTCAACTTCCTGTGGCCATGTTTTTTGACGAATCAAATTTTCTTGAACAACTTTTAAATGGTAGCCTTAAGATGACTTTTGTGAACTTAGCCCTTTTTGATGTCTAAAATGTTGAACCACATATGTAATTTATCCATAGGAGTGGAAGGGTTGCTGTTCATCAAATGACCTAGGTGCTTAAACCTGAACAGAGTTACTTTTAGTTTTTCGTTCACATAATTTAGCTGTTAATTAATATAATGAAATACAATTTTTTTAAATTAAATATAAACAACAAAAGCTATACAGTGATGGGTACTAAAGCCTTTGAAAATAACTTGTCCATTTGTGCTGAAAAATGCTTCAAAATTGATAATACAAGTGTTTTCAGTATTATATTCACTAAAGTTGAACTTACATAGCTGGATGGAAGATGAACAAGATGTTGAGATCTTCAAAAAAAAATTCAATTTGGAATGTTAAGGTCTTGTAACTTGGGAAAAACATACTTTGTTTGCAAGTATCTTTAGTTTCTTTCTGAGACATTGCAGGATCTAGTTCAGCGGACATTCAGACTGACGGACATGAAGAAGGACATACATACATAAAGATAGGTAGGGTAAACCTATAGTCCCCGTTTGTAAAACTAGTAGCGAAATAAACATATATATGAAACTGTTAAAAGTTCTAAACATCGAGGGCATAACTTCAGTTGTAGTTTTTTTCAATTTCACGAAGATTGGTTGAAATATTGCCCTTAGATAGCAAAATAATGCAAGGTCTAAGCAAAAGAACAAAATTGTTAAGGTTTTATTAACTGGTTCTCAATCATAACACAAATACAGGGTATTTTTTTGCTTTGGTAAATTATATATTTTATATCATCAGCGATGATGATGTTTTAGAGATAACAAAAGATGTGTTAGTCAGAAACACAATGCCCCCTACGGCGCCACTTTATGGCAATATATTTGATTTTTGGCCTTGAAGATGACCTTGACCTTGACTTTCACCAATCCAAATGTGCAGCTCTATAAGATACACATACATACCAAATATCAAGTTGCTATCTTCAATATTGCAAAAGTTGTGGGCAATGTTAAAGTTTTCGGACAGACTGACAGACTGATAGACAGACATACGGACTGACGGGCAATTAACTTCTATATGCCAACCTACCATGGGCATAAAAAGTTAGTACAAATAACATCAACATCTCTGTTTTTAGACTCGTTGAAAGTATAGCAAGTATGATGAAAAAATGCTTTATTTGAACCATTAAAGATAAATTAAAATTATATGCAATCATCAACACATGAATATGCCGTCAGACTATCGAATTCTTATTAGGAAAGGAATACAATATCCTGATACAAATTTAATTTACAAAACAATTAAATATTACTATCATATATTCATTCTAAAATACACAGTTTGATAATTGATTAATTGATCTAAAAGAATAACAAGGGCTGTTTGTAAAACACGCATGCCCCCCAAATGGACTGTCAGTTGTAGTGGCAGCCATTGTGTGAATACGTTAAAAACAATTAAATGCTTCAGGTCAGTGACCTTGACCTTTGACCTAGTCACCTAAAAATCAAAAGGGGTCATCTGCCAGTCATGATCAATGTACCTATGAAGTTTCATGATCCTAAGCCTAAGCATTCTTGAATTATCATCCGGAAACCATTTTACTGTTTCGAGTCACTGTGACGTTGACCTTCGACCTAGTCACCTGAAAATCCAAAGGGGTCATATGCCAGTGATGATCAATGTACCTATGAAGTTTCATGATCCTAGGCCTAAGCTTTCTTGAGTAATCATCCGGAAACCATTTGGTGGACGGACGGACCGACCGACCAACATGTGCAAAACAATATTACCCCTGTTCTTCGAAGGGGGCATAAATAGCAGGGAAATATTGAACTCATTAATTAATTAGCCATACAGACGGCTATGTTGATTAACATTTCGGTGTGTTGTAACCCTAAGATCTCACTTTGGTGTAAACCAGATTTTGACCAAAACTTAGGTATACACACTGCCGCGCGTTTGATATGTACGGTTACTATATACACACTGCCGCGAGTTTGATATGTTTGATTACTATATACACACTTCCGTGCGTTTGATATGTTAGATTACTATATACACACTGCAGTGTGTTTGATATGTTAGATTACTATATACACACTGCAGTGCGTTTGATATGTTAGATTACTATATACACACTGCCGTACGTTTGATATGTTAGATTACTATATACACACTGCCGTACGTTTGATATGTTAGATTACTATATACACACTGCTGTACGTTTGATATGTTAGATTATTATATACACACTGCCGTGCGTTTGATATGTAGTGTTTTATACAGGAAGGAAAAGGGCGTGGTGCAAAATTTCAAAAAAGGGCACTTTAGCGCGCGACATCCATAAAAAGGGCACAAATATATCTGTATAGTGACTTAATAACAAGCTTTGTTACACACAAACATTGTATGTATAGTTTTGAGATTTATTGTTGAATAATTATACCAACAAAATCCAGAATGTATATTTTATTATGTGTTTTATATTTTCATGTAGTAACAACAAACAAGATTAAACACCATAGGATATATATCTTATACAAACTATAGCTTTTCAAAGAAGTCTTAGAATACTGTTAAATGAGTTACCCTCTTAAACAATCATTTATATTTAAAACGTTACACACATTGCACAAACAAGTCCTTTATATGCAATTTAAATGGAGATTCACAAACACTAACACGTTGTTGAATAGTCAGAAAGTTCTGCGTAATGACATTGTTTTCATGACCACGTGTTGTATTGTGTACATTTTATTTCGCTAAAAGTGTAACTAGGAACGGCGCCGTACTGTCTTTTGTTCATTGTCAATTAATTCAATACACGTTAATTGGTCTCCGATATAAACTTGTTTTGCTTACAAAGCAATTTGCATCAATTTCTAATTTACGTTTCGTCGAAAGTGGAATGCCAAAATCGGAAAGCGTACGTTGCGACATTCTAAACACGAATGATAAGTGGTACAAGTTCAATATTTTTGTAAAATTCATATCTGTGTTTGCCAATTAACATATTTTGACAAGTTACAAACGGGTCATAATGTTCTTAATTGAACCAATGGTGCAGGCCTACTACTGTTACAACAATTAACAACTTTTTGCCAAACAGGGTCCAAGACGGGGTATCAACTTCTTTGCCGACATTCACACGTTATTGTAATCAAAACATCGTGACAATAAACAAGCACGTGCTCCAATTAAGCGCGGTCTGCCTAACCGTGAACAGCAAACGTGTTAAGATTGTCGTCTGCTACAATTCATCAACACACATCTACTGTGAGCCTGCGCCAATCGTATTGGATAGGAGGCGGAGCGTTATTTTAATCGACAGCTTTAATATGAGCCTGCGCCAATTGTATTGGATAGGAGGCGGAGCGTTATTTTAATCGACAGCTTTAATATGTCACGGGTTGCTATTTTCGGCGTATGGCCAATTTTCAGGAAGTACAGTGGACGTCATGGGGTTTTGTAATCGGCGTATGGAAACAATTATCGGGCGTAATATACAGCCGTACGCCGCTTAGTGCAAGCCCTGTAAATTAATTTTTATGAACTTAAAACTGTTTTGCATTAAATTGAAATCAAATCAATATTTTACAGATACAACTGGTGTGTTTTTTTTAATTTAATTACGCGTAAAAATTAATGTTTTGATATAACTGAATTATGCATGAAATGCACAATTTCCACGTGAATAACATCGAGGTTTTCATCAAGTCTCCTAAGTAACTGTGCACGATTGTATCCGGACCGATTAGTGTTACAAAGCCACTGAAATTATCGATTGATATTGACACATGGTTATTCACGGATGACGTATTCACAACCGCGCGAATCTTCGCTGATATTAGTTGGCTTAGAAGCTTGGTTAAGAGGCAATTAAGATGTTATCAATAAGGTCGCGCACGGCGGAAAACAGGGCGGCGGCCTTTGAAAAGGGCAGCGTGGCGCTGATTTGCTTTGAAAGGGGCAGCGAGGCGCTTCAAAAAAGCGGCGTGGCGCCGCGCCACGCTAAAACGGCCTGGATAAAACACTAATATGTTAGATTACTATATACACACTGCCGTACGTTTGATATGTTAGATTACTATATACACACTGCCGTACGTTTGATATGTTAGATTACTATATACACACTGCCGTACGTTTGATATGTTAGATTATTATATACACACTGCCGTGCATTTGATATGTTAGATTACTATATACACACTGCCGTGCGTTTGATATGTTAGATTACTATATACACACTGCCGTACGTTTGATATGTTAGATTACTATATACACACTGCCGTACGTTTGATATGTTAGATTATTATATACACACTGCCGTGCGTTTGATATGTTAGATTACTATATACACACTGCCGCGAGTTTGATATGTTTGATTACTATATACACACTTCCGTGCGTTTGATATGTTAGATTACTATATACACACTGCAGTGTGTTTGATATGTTAGATTACTATATACACACTGCTGTACGTTTGATATGTTAGATTACTATATACACACTGCCGTGCGTTTGATATGTTAGATTACTATATACACACTGCCGTACGTTTGATATGTTAGATTACTATATACACACTGCTGTACATTTGATATGTTAGATTACTATATACACACTGCTGCGCGTTTGATAAATTAGGTTACTATATACACACTCCCATGCGTTTGATATATTAGGTTACAATATACACACTGCAGTGCATTTGATATGTTAGGTTACTATATAAACACTGCCGCGTGTTTGATATGTTAGGTTACTATAAACACACTGCCGTATGTTTGATATGTTAGGTTACTATAAACACGCTGCCGTATGTTTGATATGTTAGGTTACTATATACACACTGCAGTGCGTTTGATATGTTAGGTTACTATATACACACTGCCGTACATTTGATATGTTAGGTTAGACACTCCGATACCGATTTTTTCGATTCGATTCATCTTCAACCATAGTTTTATCATATATTCACTCTTCTGCCTCAAAATAAACATTTCTGTTCAAAAGTGTCGCATACCTAGATATCTTGGGCATTTGTCAAATTGTGTGTTTGTTTGATATAGTTTGGTTGGTTCAACAGTGTTTTAAAAACTGTTGAAAGTGTTTAAAATTAACATTTGTAAGAAATATTATGCAAAAAACTGCCAATTGTCTTTCAAACATTGTCAATATTTCAATAAAACATATAAAAAAGAATAGCAAAATAGGACTCAATTTTAATATAAAAAATTTATGACTAGAAGATTGTGTTGAATACACAATAATATAAAATTAAATAAATAATCATAAATACATCTTGAATCAGTGGAGTGATAGTACTATCACTATTATACTTATATCCAAAACCGCTACAAGCATGTCTACCATTGTGCCGTGACAGCATCACCTGTTACCTGTAGGACAAAGCACATTCTCTAATAAACTTAACAAATTCCCAACAGAAACTTAACTACTTTTCTGGCTGGCGACTTAAGTAGTTGCACTTGTGCTACCTCTTAGTCTTGCTAAATCAATGTTATGTTTGCATCTGTGAAGCACAGTTTACACTTTGCTTTATCGGGAGCGCTACCATCCCGAAACCCAAAATACTGCAACACTTTTTATTTAAGCTTCTTATGCGCATCTGATAATTTCAATTTGTCGGCCACAACTTGTTTAGCCATTTTGACGCTTTTTCCGAAAGTAGACCGTAACGCACTTATTGATTGGTTGACTATAGTAATAAGCAGCCAATCGCGCGCTTCGTAATTACAGGTCTTGTACAGGTAATTACAAGATAAAACCTACACCTTTCCGTATCAAATAGTCAGAATACAGCAAGCTTTACGTATCTATGTTTATATATGTCTATATGCTAAAGAATCGAATCCAATTTGGTAGGTTTGGTATCGTAATCGAATCGACGCATTTCAAACCGATTTTCGATTCATTGGATCGAATTGTTGCAGCTCTACTATATACACACTGCCGTGTGTTTGATATGTTAGGTTAGTATATACTCACTGCCATGCGTTTGATATGTTAGGTTACTATATACACACTGTCGTACGTTTGGTATGTTAGGTTACTATATACACACTGCTATGCGTTTGATAAGCTTTTGTTTTGATATGTAGTTATAGTGATTATAGAAGTGGTTTGAAGTGGTACCCAATCTTATCATCATACAGTTTAAATGACTTGGTCGTAACGCGTGCAGAAAAATGAAAGCCACTGTTGTAACAGCAATGTATAGAGCTTTTCACAAGCGGAATCAACAAAAAGTACCTCTCCAAATAGGGCTCAATGCCCCTCCATCCAAAGATTAGTTTATGAGGTCAACATGAAGTTACAGTTCTTTTGAGACGAGAAACAAAGTAGTCTATAATGTGATAAAACTGAAACACTATTTTGTTCTGAACAGCAAGGATTAAACTCTGTGCCTTATTAAACCCCTGTTATGTGGCTGGCTATTAATTATTTTATTCTGGGGGGAGCCCTTCAGATTCCCATACATTGATGTTTGATAGTGACTGGGTTTGTTAACATAACAATGTTGGTTCGTGTTCTGAAAATTCTGGAAAAGATATGTAGTTTAGTCTTATTCATAATTTATTTAACTTCATTTTTATCAGGAAACATAAACATAATCTTAACCCTTGCATTTGTAAAGGGAGATGTATTTAATGTTTTTGCTATTTATTTCAATACTATGCTTTAGTGACCTTCATATGCAGAGAAGCATATTGCTTTTAATAATTTTGAACACTCATTGACCTCTCATAAAAAAAAAACTTGACATTTATTGATGGACATTGTTCTTTGGTTTTACACTCTGCATTAGTCTTACTTCTGTCATTTTTAAATCCATCCAAGCTTCAATAACAAGGTTATAATCCAGACAATACCTTGACTTCAACCTTTCGAAGGGCGTTGGTTTATGGTGCAAGTCGCTCTGTCTAACAACACTGCCCGTATGAAAAAAAGGGGCGGATTCCGGGCGTAATCGGGACGGAATAGGCACGTAATGTTGGAATTCCGCCCGTACAACTGGCGGAATGAGTTTTACGCCCGGAACTGAAATTATTTCTGGGCGTAATTCAACTGTTTTTTACGGGCGTAAAACAAATCCGGGCGTATTTTTATACTTTTAATTTTTGCAGAGGAGATTTGTGGACGGAATTTTGGACTTTGTTGTTTTCGTGGGGCGGATTTTCATACTTATAAAATGTTTGTGCAGCCACCAGACGGAATTTTGAACTTAGTCGTTTTTACAGAGCGTAATATTGGACTTAGCAAATTTCTGTCAATAATCATAACTAAGAAAATTTAATTTTAAACATTAAAGAACAGAACAAAATATTACCGGTAACGGATAACTTAATAAATGTTTTAATCAATAAATATTTTATTTTATTTATACATTCATTCATTTGTACATTAAATAAATATTCATTATTAATACAACTTACGGTATTTTGTTTCAGTCTAAATTTTATCATTGATCACAAACCTTTAATAACATGTATGCAAGCAAATAAACAAAATAAATATTAGGATAAATACACATCAAATAATTTTGCACTTCAAGCCAACACATAATGCAAGATTAAGTTTGCTCTTTATTTATGGACTGTACAGTTCTAATGGTATAAAAGAAGCGCACTTGTGATTAAACACAAGATTCATTAACAAGTTTTCACACTTATACTTGCAATTGAAAGAATATTGATTTGAGTTAAAAGTCAAAATAAGAATGAAGAAAGTCAACATGATATTAGCTGCCTTATTGGTTTGAAAAACAAATCTTAATCTGATTCTAAACAGTTTGGAACTCTGCATACATAGGAAATGCTGGGATTACCTTTGAATACAACATGAATGCAACTTTCTACAATGCAATCTAAAGGAATTGCTTTAAGTTTATTGAGTTCTTTCACAGAAAGAATGTTACTGCTTTCATCATTATTCTTACATTCCATTTCATTTACGACAGCTATGACACATTCTTTCACATTTTCCCCCACAATTAAAAAAAAGAGTACTTTAGCAAACAAAACAGAGTCATTTTCCTTGTATGAAATCGTGGAATTATCGCGTTTAATCATTCTGGAGTAACTTGTGCCATAAATTAAAAAGTCGTGGAATTCTAACCTTTTAAAATATTTGTACTGACTTAATGCTGGGTCATATCCTAAACATTTACAGACAACGTCATGCTCCGAGTCTGATAAAACTTTCAATTTTATGGCTCCTAAAACATAAATGTGTTTGTCAAGCTTAAGACCTCTAATTAATATATTTGGGTTTTCAATGGAATTACACAGTTCATCAATTTCTGAACCTTGAATTACAGTAGACTGCTTTAATTCTGGCAATCTTTGAAGGAATGATACTCCAGTTATAATTTGACAGTCAATGTTTTGGGTTCCTCTTATCAATTTCAATAAAACACCATTTTTGTCTTCAAATGAAAAGCAACTATGAGTAAATAATGGGCCTAAAAAGCGGACACTGTCACCTAAATGAACCAGTTGGTGCACATTCAAGGTCATAAAGCACTTGTCATATAACTCTGCAAACAACTTAACAAATTCCAATAACATCATTTCTGCTCTAGTAACATCAATGTCTGTAGAACCTGACATCAGAAGAACATAAATTGCATTTACAAATAAAAGGTAGTGAGAAAATATGTCCTTGTCCAAGATCCCATTCAGAATAGGTAAACCATAATAAAGCAAAAAAGATCTATATTCAGAAGCTTTCCAATATTTTAAATCATGTTCAATTGATCTTGGCAATCTTGAAACATTCGAATTTGGCTTAATATTTAATAAGCGTTCATCAGCAAGACCTACTTTATTGTTAAAACTGAATTTTTTGCTTTTGTGAGCAACGCCAAACCATAAATTGAGTAACAATTTCTGAACTCCCAGTAAAACCCCATGCATGTAATCAATTGCAATTCCATTAACAATATCAAACTTAGGGAAAAGGGTTAACCAGGAGGGTCCTTTGACACCATTTGTTGTTGACATTTTTACTCCAGCTTCATGTGAATTCAAGGCTGTCTGTGCATCACGTAAAACAGAGTTATGGGTACGTATTGGTCCTTTCGGTTGTTCACAGTCAAAAGGAAATACATGTGTGTGACCTTTTCCAACTTTTGCAGTTTCACCCTTCTGTAAACATTTCCAACAGGAAAATGCACCATTAAATTGAATGCTGTTACACAAAAGGCTGCGTGCAGGTAAGTCAGCAGTACCACAAAGAAGATATCCTCTCAGTAAAATTTCTGAACCTGTATCAGGTGTATACACATTAATACCATGTTCAAGTTCTTTGAAGGTATCGAGAAAAGGTTTAAGGTATGTTCCCATTGGAGGTTTTTGTTTTCCGAACCATAAGCCAGCTAATATCATGTTGTCTTTCTTCATTCTTATTCTGTAGGGTAATTCATTAATAACCATAAATAATGGCCATACAGACACATTGCTACTCTTAAAAACAGCAGCACCATCAGTATTAAATGTAAAACTAATATTGTCAGGATTACTCAAAGGACCATTGAATTCAAAATAACTTTTATATAGTTTTCCATCATAAATGTCATGGTATGTATTTGATTTTCGCACAGAAAAGCGTCCTTGCAGGTTTGAATAAAAGTCTTTCTGAGAAAAAAGATTCTTAATTTGAGATTTAACTGGCATTTCTAGAAAATAATCCAATTTTTGTGATAATGGCTTTTTGCATTTCGAGTAAGGGCACACTTTAGCAGTTTTGTCCTGAACATATCCGAGACAATACCCACAGAAGAAGTGTTTTACTAGTGGATTCTTCAGGTTTTTGAAATATGCCTTGAATGATTGAAGACTTGTGCAAAGTTTATGACCTGATGGCAGAGTTAAAGCCATTATGTTCAAAAGCTGTTGGATCCCGTCACCTACTAAACTATGTTTTGTCACGAAAAGAGCAAGAAGAAGCATCACAGCTCCAACAGTAATTGTGGAACCATCATATAACGGCTTCTTTTCATCAGGATCCTCATTTTCAATCATATCATTGTTCTCTTGAAAAATGTCATCCACATAACTTTCTTCACTGAGTACACTGAACAAATCACTCTCATATAAAAAGTTTTGTTCTGCCATATCTTCATGATGTGAAGCATCCTGAAGTTCTTCAACTAGTGGTTGAATTTCTGGTTCAAAGTTGTCGTAATTGACCTGAAAATTTACAATTATTTTATGATCTGACTGACAAAGAACTGAATACAAGTGTATACACACTAAACATTATTTATGATTAAGTAAATATTGTTAATAAAGAAGCCTCTTAAACATAAAAGTGAACTAACATAACGTTTACAGTTTCTGTAACTCTGTTAGTGTTATATTCGATTGAGCAGAATCTAATTAAAGACGCCGGTCTAATGGTTTGACTCAAGAATTCATTCTCAAAATCTTGATTACCATGACTGTTCTTTAACAGTTGATTTTGTGTTTTCTTTTGTTGAGAATATTAAACAAGTAAAGAAGATGTATCATTGTATAGGATAACCAGTACAATAAATATGACATTGCACTAAAAAATGTGATTTAATTTTTTTCTATTATTGATGAAATATTTTTTAATGAATTTGGATAAATTATTAAGGTAAATTGTGTGCACTGGGAAAGTTAGTGCATGGTATTTTTTATGATGATATAATGAGGTTATATTAAATACATTGTTATTGTACGTATACAATTGAACTTAATTGACAAAATGGCTGTCCAAATGAAAATGTAAAGAGATGTTAAATAACAACTATTTGTAGCTATATGTCTCCCAAAATTTAGAATTACCAATTATGTGAAGGTGGAATAAATAAAATTGAAAACATTACTTGTCACTGTCATTTGCAAAACTCGATCTTAACTACTTTCTTTCTCGTTTTTGTTTACAAGCGCGAATTTATGTTACAACGGCACGGTCGAATTGATTGACCGAAAACAATTTGATGTAATCGATTAACTTTCGTTTTCCATATTAATTCTATGTAAATTATTGGGTTCTGATTCATATAAAATTCGAATAAAAATAGGTATTGTTACTAAAATCTTTTTTCTTAAAATAGTAAAAACAATAACTACATTAATAATTGTTTAAATAATTATATGGCGGTCTGCAGTAGACAGTGAAAGAACCAGCTGGTTTATAATGCGGACAGTCTGTTAGTAATATATCCATATGTTTCAATTATCTAAAATATTTATACTGTAATTCAAACATATGGGCAAGTGACTTTCATAATTAACCGCTCTGATGTTATATACGTTATTGAACGTGATAAAGAGTGATGTTAAAACTCACGCATAGATCATCTGTCGGTACGTGATTGACATCATGTTCGTCCTGCAGTGCACTCCACGGTGACATACTAGTCGTCGGAAGCGTAATGCAATCCTCCTCATTATAAGCGCCGATTCCAATTAAGTCATTATCACTAACAACCTCACGGGGTAAGTCATTATCACTAACAACGTCACGGGGTGCCACATCGTCAACATTTACAAACATTTTCGACACTTTTGATGACGTATCGGCATGGTCATGTTCGAGCGTTCTTTTCCCATATGGTCCTCTTCGTGTAGTATTTTCCATTATAAATAAGGAAATTTCAAGGAACGGATAATTTACTGTAAGAAATGACAAGCTACTTATGTTTAAAGTTCAACTAAATAGATGTGCTCTGCTCAACAGTAAGTGTGCAATACTTTCCACTGCCGGAAATAAACAACCTGATAAGCCTCGGCGGGGCACTTTGTGGGGAAAACTGGCTAATTAAGCAGGTAGAGATAATAGCGTGTCCCTGCTGGAACCTAATCGCACTTCATTTCCCAGAAATCAAAGCTGGTCAATTTATGTACCGCCCAATCAACGGACAAAGCGCATTTTCAAAACAGTATTGTATAATCGGGACATTGGACTGTGCGAAGAAAATGGCTTACGCGTGTGTTTATTTTCCTGAAGACGTTACGTTATCTGTTGTGAACGAAAAAGACCCGGACTTGACAATAATCACGACGTTTGAATTACGAGAAAAAGTTGAAATGCTGTGGAAATCTGTGGGAAAATCCAAAAAAGCGTTTGAGGGTGTGATCGTTAAAGTTGCAGGTATTATTCTTTCTTATATATATATGATGTTATGTTTTAACACTCTTGGTTCGAATGGAAATTCCTGGAACTATTCTCACACATGCCTCGTGTGCATTAATTAATGACTATTCAGTTCAAACAATAGATTTAATGAATTTAATCGATTAGTAAATCGAGCGCTGTCGAGCGTGCAATCAAGTAAGCCAATAACAAAAATGGTTGCTCGGCAATTGCTTTCACTTTATGTGCATTTTGTAAACACGTTTTGATCGCTGTTTAACTTAAAAAACACACGGAGAATTGGAAAAATAGTAGTGGATCTATTTTGACTCTGTTCCGGTAACAGTTTTTTGGCAAATTAACATACTTTTAAAGTTTTATGAATATAACAGATGACAGATGTAATTTTCGGAAATTCGAATTGCTTCTGAAAAGCATTTATTCAGACTGAATTGCTTTTATTAGGCAGTGTAAACGTACTTTACTCTTAACCTTGTATTGTGTGTATAAAAGTATTGCAAATATATAAATTACAAATGATGCAATTATTCAAGATGATCACATGATTATGACATTTAAAATAAATTGCATATTTTCTTAACAAATATTTGCAGTAGCAATTTATGTAACTCTAAACACGAACATACACACAGGTGGAAGTAACGTACCATGGATGGTATAATTATGGGCCCAGGAGCCCAATATATTCAAATTAATATAAAAAAAAACATGTTTAATTAGAGAAAAATAGACAAAGAGCCATGAAAAAAAAATCCCCACCCTCTGATATTAGAATATATACTCAAATATCAGAGGGTGGGGATTTTTTTCCCATGGCTCTTTTGTCAATTTTTCTCTCATTAAACGTGATTTTATATATTTATTTGAATATATTGGGCTCCTGTGCCAATAATTATACAATCCAGGGTATGTTACGTCCACCTGTGAAACATATACAGTGATGAACAGATTATAGCCCACCACAAAATAGATGAGAAGTATAGAAATGCCAATTGTCTGTTACTTATTTTTTTCACATATTTGAGTCCGCTCCATAATTTCTTTACGCCTCAAAGATTTTGACGTTTTAAACAATCTTTGAGCTAAAGTAAGTCAAACATTTTTATATTTTATAGGGGATGAAGAGTCTCTGTCCATGTTTGCTAGTAAGGCTCATAAAAGTCTTCTCGTAGATTTGGAACCAGGTTCACCTCCTCCAGATGAGCTCTTTAACTTTTCAATAAAAGGCAAGGGTAAGGCTCAAAAAAGAGCAAGTATACCAACAAAACGGCTCGAGGAGAGCAAGGCACAGGATGCATCCTTCAGTCCGAAAAAGGTCAAGAAATCCATACAGGAGAAGAAAACCCCCAAACCTGCTAAACAAGATAAAAAGTCTGTTTCCAGTGAAACAGCACTGGAAACTGGAAAAATAATATTAAACTTGACGAAACAGTTTTCTTCGGGATCTGAAGAAACCTCGCCACCAGCAACAACGCTAACCGATACATGGCATACATGTCATGGTGCTCTTCGGTCCTTAGATCTTGAGGAAGAGCCTGGACCGTCTTCCTCAAATCAGTTGCCGGGTTTGTATTTTTATTTAAGAATTATGTTCCTTATATGTTTACAGTATAATAAACCAATATGCCCAAGACAAAGATCCAAATAAACAGATTGTGATATATTGAAATCAATGTCCAATCTTGAATATTGTATTAAGAAAAGAAGACTAGTATAAATGTTTTGTCATTTTTCAAAATTATTGTCAGTTTGCCATTCATGAATAAGAATTTAAACAATTAAAAAATCATTGTCAAAATAATGTTCTATCAGGAGACTTAAATATTTTCAGTTGCTTCTGAAAGAGTGCTAGCCACCTTAAGAGGACTGTGTAGTCCAGAGTTTGTGCTGTTCCTAAAACAACTATCCAACCACATTGAATTCAGCACTTGTCCACATCCTTGTCTAACGGTATCATTCAATTTTCAATGCAGAAATAAACTCTAAAAAACACTGTAAAATAATAAGCGCATTAATATTCAAAATTGAACAACTTAAGTACCATTTGATTTTTCTGAATACTATAATCAGGTTATCATATTGTTTTCTTGTTCTAACTATAAAGAATAAACATATTAGTGAAGTTAAGTATTAATAATTTCACTTTTTCTGGCATCATGTATTCCATAGTCAATTAAATTTTAAAGATGGAAGCGGAAAGGGATGACAGAGCAACTTTCCTGTCACAATTAGAAGATACGAACATGGTGAGATTTGTTGCAAACTAACATTCTTTTTGGAACATAAATATATATTGTATGATTGAAACAACTTAACAAGATAGTTTTGACATTATTATTTAAAATTAAAGGAAACATGCCATCTTAATAGCTGCCATTATAGAACTTTATTTTAAACTGATGCACATCAATATGGCTTGTTTTAACTTTGGATGACCCTTTTTGCTCTTGATGTTCAAAAAGTAAATGCCGTAGTATTTCTACAATTTAAGATAAAAGGAATTCATTGAATGTTTTTGAAAATATGAGGTGATCACCAAACAGATGTGAATATGCCACATAATATTAAATTTTGTTGTCATTGCGTATCTTTCATAATGTTTTAATAAATACATACCAATAGGATGATGTACAGTGCATAGACAGCCCAGGTAGAATGATTCAAGCGATATCAACACCTGTGCTGCACACTATGGAGAGAGCAGTTTCTGTAAGCTTAAACTTAATTTCACACATCATGTGCCTATAGAAATTACACAGGGTTTTCCTGTCTATTCATATACTTGATATCGGATTTTGTAAAGGTATATTCAGAATGATTTCAACTTGCACCAAAATCCCTTAGTTAACATGACCTCAATACCAACCCATTTTTTTGCCGAAACAATTCATAGAATATATATTATTTTACCTCACTTTGACATTCTTCTAATTATATTTTTATTTATAAAAAAATGTTTGTAATAAACACAATCATGCATGTTTTTGTTTTTTTGTATTTCAACTATTTTTTTTTTATCATTCAATGCTTAATGATTATTACTTTACTTTATGATAGAAAACATATATAAAATGTTACTGTAAACTTGATGTAGTGTATATTTTAATAAGTCTGATAAAATAATTGAAACCTTATAAGTTATATTGTTAGGTATTTAATGATTATTAGAATTTTCATTGTTACGTTCAGTATGTTTTATCAACTTATATTACATGTTGTTTTCACTATTTTGCACTTTCAGATTCCACTACCATCTCAATCAGAAGGGTACACCTCAGGCAGTGATGTTTCTGAAATGGTATGATAATTGTTTGTTGTTTTCATTAAGTATGATAAATTGGATATAGTGTTAAGTTAAATTTAATTTGAAAATGAATATTTAGAAACAAACTGTGAGTTTTAATATTTTTGTTTCAGTTATTGTCTCATTGTGAAATACATTTTTTAATACTAGGCACACTCTAAGCCACAAACCCAAAGGCATCAAGCAGAGCCACAAATGTTGCCGACCATTGTGCCGCCATCCACAGGACCTTTAGAAAAGATAACATCTAAAGATTCAATGACATGAAAAATTCCATTCATCAAAAAGATGAATTGTTAATGTTTTTTTCGATGCTGTTTTGTAAACATGGTAAAATAGTTAACATACATTTAACAAAAATTTAATGATTTTTGTAAACAAATTATATTTATTTTATGCTTTCCCATGGTTTAACTCTTTCAGTGCGGGAACCGAGTTTTAAAGGCCTTTGCAAACAGTTTGGATCCAGATAAGACGCCACAGAATGTGGCGTCTCATCAGGATCCAAACTGTTTGCTATTCTGATAGTATTCTTTGAAAAAAAAAATCAAAGAAAATGCTTATTTAAGAAATTCAGCAGACGACATGTAAGCAGAAGACAAATTTCCCAGCATGCAAAGGGTTAAAGAGAAATATCAGTGAATTAAAAATAATTTATTATTTCAAACAGTGAAAATTATCTGTGAAATGATGTCAGTTTTTTTTACTAAATGACGTCATTATTCCAGCGTGATTCTCCAGTTAAACTCTGTTACAATGTTAATAAACAGTAAAAAAAGCATCAAATAAAAAGAACATTTGTTGGATTTAGTGGAATATCGCTTTTAATTAACTCTTGATCATAGCTTCGCCACTCGTGAAAACGTTATTTTCTATGATCTCATGAATTAACATCAATATTCCACCAATAATCCAACAAATATCCTCTATGTATTTGTTATTTTGAAATAATAAATCTTTTTGCAGACATAAAAAAATGCAATAAATAAAGTATTATTTTTTTAAGAATTAAAATGAACCATACAATGAATTTCCAAAAAAAACGCACAAATGTATGATATTATACAGTTAATGCCACCTCAGAATCAGAAACGACAATCGCCAAGGAAACAACCCATTTTGACGTCCAGGGTTGAATCAACACACAACTTATCAATGGTATTTAAATGTTTTGGTATATTTATTCTTATTTTGTTATTTATTTCCCCTTAAATAAACAACAGTAATTCTCAATATTTTCTAAGGTAACAATGGATTAAAAACTGGAAAAAAAGTAATGTAAGTTGGATTATACATTACATTCCTGGATACAACTACTAAACACAATATACAGGTTAGGTTTAACTCATTTTGTTTATGTTTAAGTTCATGCGCGCAACTCTGTGTGAAATTTTATGTGTGTTCAATAAGAACGCAGTCGACATTAAAATAGCCCAGTTTTAAAATTCTCATGTTTGTATTTAGGAGCAAGAAACCCCAGGGCATCAGGCAATGCTACCTATGTACTTCCCTCCATCCACAGGACTTTTAGAAACGGTAACTTCTAATTAGTTGCAATGTTTAACAATCTGTTTTTTAGTATTTAGCATTTGGTTATCATGTTTAAAGCCAGTAACAATATGCTCCACAGTTTTGCACAAAAATTATGTAATGAAAATGATTCACAAATAACCAACAATTACACAAAAACCAATAAAATTGAAGTCTCTACATGAATGACAAATTTGAATTAAACTGATTGACTGATGAATTTGTTTCCTGTAAGAGTTAATGGTTGTCTTTATTAACTGTTGGGTATCATTAGACCAACCCACATTAGCAAAGCAATGTATATATCCATCTTTAATAGTGGACATAATGATACAAATTTCTAATTATTGGTAAAAATGCTCTAAATGATGTAAGCAATCATACAATTAATTAACACAAAAGCTAATTATATCTTGCAGTCAATGTCCTCCCAGGTTCAGTCACGACGATCACCAAGAAAGCACTCCATCTCCACGTCCAACCTTGGACCAACAGACAACTTATCAATGGTAATTTCATGCTCTGGAATGAACAATAATGATATGGATTTTTATATTAAAGAGTTGAACACAAAAGGAAAGGTGATTCCAATTAAATGTCCTTTCTGTCAAAACTAAACAAATATTAACAAAAAAAACATCTTATACAGAGGCTCTGAAGAAAATGAACACCATTTACTCCAAAATGAGTTAAGTTATTTTATAACAAATATTTCCATGTGAAAAGAAGTCCTCGGAACACGTTTAAGATATTGATATTACTGTTATCTTTTCAGCCATCTCCACACTCATCTCCCCAGCAGGCAAGCCTGGCATAAAGTTCAGATGTCACAGAAAAGGTAATTCTATCTATCTATCTCTGTTTATTGTCAACCGCTCTTTCGAGTATTATAGGCAGGGAAAAGGTGCGCGTCATGAACATTAGTGAAAGTGAAAAGCAAAAAGGACTCAACAAAGGATATTGTCGGGTAGTGAGGCTAAAAGCTTGAAATCTCCAGAAGAATGGCGTGAAATCAAGTGGTTAAAAGAGTTGGGTGAAAGATAAAAGTGAGGGTTAAAAACATCATTTAGAAGACTAGTACAGCACATTTACCACTGCCCTCTTAAACTTTGCAAGATCCAGTAGGGTAGCGATATCAGCTGAGAGCTTGTCCCATAGTTACATTTATTTCATCAAATTTATTTCAGCCTGACCATGAAAAAAGTGTCAATGTTGTGTACAGTGAATTATTATGGCTGTGTTTTATGGCTTTTCTCATCTTAAATGTTATTTATAGCTTTTTCTGGTCATTACTGAATGGATTTCTGTCCTTCATATTTAATAAAAACTTTGATATTTTTATTTTGAAGGTTAAACTCTTCCCCCACGTCGACATTTACGTTGAACGGAAGGTTCTAAGGAAAGTGTGTGCATCAGCTGCCAAAAAAGGAGTAAAAGGGGGATACTACCTAATGTATGGGCTTCTAGACCAGGTTTTTACCCTGCATGAGTTGGCAAACTCAAGGGGAACAGGAGTGGGCAAACCGCGCCCTGGTGACGAGCACAAACCTGTCCTCGACCAAGGAAAGCTAGATATCTTGAGAGGTAAAACTATTCAAGTTATTGCATTTATCAAGCATCTCGTTTAAAGGAACCAGCATTTGTGCAGTCGTACTTGGCCTTTAAAAATAGTTTGAAAAATTCGAAGTAACGATGTTTCTCAAACATATTGTGTAGTAAATATGCATACATTACAAGTAGATATGGTATTGAATATAAGGTTTGTTACTATACAAAACAATTTTTTAAATGAAATAAACATGTACATGTTATATGAAATATATACATATATAACATGTTAGTTTGAACATGTGCCAGTTAGTTATAATACCACATTGTGTACAAAAGTGCCCTTTTGAAAAATTAGCAGCCTGTCCCTTTCCAATCTTAGCTGGTGCCCTGGATTAGATCAAGTTTTCAAAAGCCATTTATTCGTAATTAACAGTGTTTGATATTATGCAATTGTAAATATCAATTTGCATTTCAGATTTTGTCATTGGATGGGGAAGAAAGAATGCTGGAGGAGTTACCTTTCCGCTTGCTGACCTAAACAATGCAGTTATGGAAAGAAATTCCTATGCGAGGAAGCAATTGAAGAAACGTGTTGAGTGAACTTTTTTATACTGGCCGTGTGTTGATACAGATACTGTTATGAAAAAAAGGAAAAATCAAAATGATTTATGATTCTAAATTGTCAGGCTGTTTGTAACATGCTATTTTACAATGCTAAAATAGACTTATTTGGTGTATATATTATGATTATTTGCATTATATGTTTTTCAAAAGCTTACCTTAAATGAATTTTAAGCTCGGCTGTTTTCGAAGAAAACCCGAGGTATTGTCATAGCCAGCTCGTCCGCCATCCGCGTGGTCCAAAAACTTTAACATTGGCCATAACTTTTGCAATTTTTAGAAGATAGCAACTTGATATTTGGCATGCATGTGTATCTCATGGAGCTGCACATTTTGAGTGGTGAAAGGTCAAGGTCATCCTTCAATGTCAAAGGTCAATTTTTATATATATATATTTTTTTTTATTCAAAACTGCACCCACAGTGAGTGTTGGCACCTGCTCTGCGGTGCTCTAGTTGTTATTTGTGTTTTAAAGCTTATCTTTAATGTATTTTGTTGTAGGTGTTTAAAAGCTGATCCATCTGTTTTATTTTAATTATCTTAAAATAAATGTAAAGATACTATGTTTAATATATTTTGTCATAATTTTTAATAGTGTTTAGCTAACCTGAGCACAACGTGCTTATGGTGAACATTTGCGATCGCCTTTCGTTTTTTCAAATAGCCTTATATGGGTTTATTTACTAAATGCATGTATTTTGTGATTTCGCCCGTAGTCTAAATTACGCCCGTAATCTAAGTTACGCCCGTAATTTGAAATTCCGCCTGTAATCTGAATTCCGCCCGTAAAATGCTTTCCGCCCGTAATTTTAAATTCCGTCCCACCTCATTTACATATTTCGCCCCTGTTTTCCGCCCGGAGTACGCCCGGAATCCGCCCGGAATCCGCCCCTCTTCTAAAAATCATATATAGAAAAATACGCCCGGAATTATTTTTTACGCCCGGGATTTAGTTAGGGATTCCGTGCCAATTCCGGGCGGAACATTTCGTACAGGAAATATCTACCCCTTGCCTCTCAGTTTTAGAGAAAAAGTTGTACATGTTATTTACTACATTAGTTTATCATATGACCGGTGGCTGTGGTAAGTTTTGACCCAGGTGTATGGTTTGAGAAACCTATTACAGGGAAAGAGGAGAACAAAACTTTAAATATCAAACCCCTTACGCTTAAAGTTTCAGAAAAGAAAATATTCAAAGTTTATCAATACTTACTTTACAAGAATTTATAAATTACCTGATCAATGAGGCGTGTCAAGATCGTACCCAATTATATCAAGATTTGAACAACTGTAGCAGAGGACTGTTATAAGACGTTAAATGCCAAATACTAGGCTGCAGTGAAATATGACATATGATTCCAGGAATTTGGAACGAGATACCATGCTGCACTGAAATATGGCATATGACATGAGTAATACTCAACAAGATACTTGGCTGCATTGATATTTGACATATGAAAATATTCAGAACATGATACTAGTCAGTAGTGACATTGACATATAATGACAGTAATACTCAATAAGATACCATGCTGCAGTCACGTATGACATGTGATGACAGGAATTCTCAACAGGATGCCATGCTGCAGTAACATTTTTAACATATGATTACATACGTCCTCAACAGGATACTATGATGCAGTGACATATATAATAAGACATATGATGACATGGATACCTAACAGATAACAACGCTGCAGTCACATATGTCATTAAAGGAACCCTCATCAAGACTATTGGCAGTAACAAATGACATATGATGACATATATCCTCAACAGGGTACTTTGCTGCAGTGACATATGACATATGATGACAGAAACCGTCAACATGATACCAGTGCTGAAGTGACATATGACATATGATGACAGAAACACTCAACAGGAAAGTATCCTGCAGTGACATACAAAAAATGACATATGATGACAAAAATACTCAACATGATACCATGCTGCAGTGACATATGATATATGATGACAGAAACACTCAACAGGGTACTTTGCTGCAGTGACATATGACATATGATGACAAAAACCCTAAACAGGATACCATGCTGCAGTGACATATGACATATGATGACAGAAACCCTCAACATGATATCATGCTGCAGTGACATATGACATATGATGACAGAAACCCTCAACAGGATACCATGCTGCAGTGACATATGACATATGATGACAGAAACCCTCAACATGATATCATGCTGCAGTGACATATGACATATGATGACAGAAACCCTCAACATGATATCATGCTGCAGTGACATAATGACATATGATGACAGAAACCCTCAACAGGATACAATGCTGCAGTGACATATGACATATGATGACAGAAACCCTCAACATGATACCAAAGTGCAGTGAGATATGCCATTATGATTGCATATACCCTTAACAAGATACCATGCTGCAGTGACATATTGCATGATAACACTTTCCAATTATTATTCAAACAGAAAACTGTGTTCCTATGCCAAGCATAAAAGTTTACTGTGTACAGGTTTTCTTTAACAATTGATAGAGCATATTTACTTTAACTCCACTATAAAAGTTACAAAATAATTATTAAAAAAAAATAAATAGTTATTTTAACTTTATTGCATCAAACGCCTGAGGCTATTTGAACAAATCTGAGTTCGTTTCCTGGGTACGACCAGTATTTTGTATATTTCAGAGGTATCATAGTAACGCTTCCACAGTCATAATGTAACCTGTGATCTCCTGGTTGTAGACACCATATCCACTTTTGCTACGGCGACCTCACATTTGTTATTATTTTACTAGCATTAATACATATTCTTTTGTATTAAGGAATGATTTATGCAGTTGTTTTTTTTTATGTATTTGGGTCTTTATAATTTGACATGATTTTATGATCTGAAAGCAATTACATTTGTTGCAGTTTAAATTGCCTTACATGACAATTGCAAAAAGAGTTCTACAAATCAGTTATAAGTTAACATAATTTGTTGATCAGTACTTTACAATGCCAGTTCAACCCTTTTCATTTATTTTGAAATGCCAGATATACCTAAATGTCAACCTTAGGTGTACATAATGAACAACATTGCACAACAAAGAATATTACATGTGTATATAGTCATAAGGAAGATCTTATACAAATAGATTCATTGGGGAGGGCAATCTCTTTATATTAAGTATTTCATAGCATCATAACTTTGTCATCACATGTTTTATGGTTTATTATTTCCATTTACTTATTCACATAATTTTAACCTGCAAAGGATCTTACACATTGAAATTTCCTGTAAACATTATATTTAAGAGAGCTATTTAAATAAATCACAGATAGTGATTGTGTGATTTAATTATATAGGTATTCCGTGCACCTCAATTTCTTCATTCCTTTTTCAGCTTAGAAGTGCTTTATTTGATGTTCCTTCTACTGATCTATAACCAAACCATAACGTATTAACAAATTTAAAACTATAGTGTAAATGTGAAAGTACGCTGACCATAACATGTTTACACATAACATTATATTAATGATACAGGCACATTGTGGATATGATATCCTCCTAGAGGCCCCGAGTTCTATCCCCACTCTTTCTATGACTTTAAATGTGTCTTGCATGTCTAAACTGTATTGCCATGGAAGATTTCAAATGTAATTTAAAAAGCTTCATAAATTAAGAAGAAGTTGGCTGCACAAACTTAAAACATGTTATGCCTATGCCATAAAAATGGGTAATTCCAAAGGCACATTACTCAGAAACAAGTGAAATACAGTGCATGAAAAAGGGGCATGCACGGCTACTTCTCCAATTGATGACATATTTAAAATTTAATTTGATCACTTGAGAAATATAAGTGTCCTTCTGGAAACATACGCTGACAAAACTGGCCGACAAACAAAAATTATTTATATATACTTCCTAACTATAGGACGTTCACCTAATTAGTTGAGTCGTATTTTGGAATGGAGAGAAGCAATGTTGAATTCAGCTGAAACATTATGTTAATACTTGTGTTGATCTGAGTTTCAAGGTGAAAAGGAAAAAAACATTTGGCTTCTAAATTTTTCACAATCATATGGAACACTTCAAAGCCCTTTGGCACTCATATTTTTCAGTAGACCTGAACCCTTTTTAAACTCAGCAGATATACCATTACAGGCTTTTTCCGCTCCATTTTGGGAAAACGCCACACTGGAATTTTGGGAATTTCGCGTCGTGAAAACCCCCATTTTGGGAAAAAAAATAATCGCAAAATTGGCTCAATTGGTAAAAGTTATCGCATGTAAATAGTGTTTCTTATATTTCAAAGAAGCCGTTAAATGGTAAAAATCGACTATTTTGATAGCTTATTATTAAAATTTTACAAAATATTATGAACATGTGTGATAAGTGCAGGTTTTTTCGGCATAGCTGCAGTATTAAGCCAGCTTTTCACCTAACCTGACCTTTGTAAGTGTCCAATAAAATTCAAATAAAATTTCCCGCTGCTAGGTACGAATGAATACACTTCATTTATTCCATTGCAGTCTGCAAAATAAGAGCACGCCCGGTGGCCTGGGCGTGTAAATTATAGCTCGGGCCTATTAAAATTGCTATATCGTATGCCCGTCGGGCCAGTAGAAATTCCGTGTATCAATACTGTTTACATTTTTAAGTGTGATAAACGTCATTATTTTGTGAGTACTTCGCGAAGATTTCCGACAAAACTTCGTTCAACTTCGCCTAAAATACGAGATTTAGACGCGTTCCGATTGGTCCATACAGTCAACAATCATTTTCGAGTCGTAGCCCAGGCCAAGTGTTGAACAATTTAGACTGGTTATTTACTATTGGCACATGTCATGCTGATGTGTTTAATGCTGAAGTAAACCAATCGACGTCCGCGGCTTGCATTTCCGGAATAAACATTGTTTTACTTTGTAACCTTGTGTGTGTGTGTTTATTTCCAATGTTGTAAGTCCCTACGCGCATAAGGCTGCATAATGCTTAAATACGTAGCTGGAGCGACGCCTGGCAAGCAACTGCCCACTACTGATCGTAAGTCAAGAAATGACTATGAAAAATCACGGAAACGTGAATTTCAAGAAAAGTGGTCAAAAATCAGTGATGAAGGAGAAGCTACTTCTGTAAGACAGAGTTTAATAAGCAATGCTTAAAAACACAGCATAAGAAATAAGTCAACATGTATGATAAAAGTATGCCATCTATGCCTTCACTTGTCAAGTAAACTTCTGGAAAATAACTACATGTATCAGGTTGCTTGTTTTACAGGGTATGGTTTCTGACAAAGAGGATCTCCAGGATGGCAGTGATGATAAGATGAATGAAGAAGTTGTTTATCACATGTTAAAGACTTAAGATTAATAAAAGGACATAATTACTTTGACTTGTTATATTGTGTTGCAATTGTTTTTGCAATAGGCTTTACAGTTAACATACCCTGGATACAATTTTACTTTTTAATAGATTAACTGCTATTGAAAGATGAAACCCTTTAACAGGGTGTATATTTTAACAAATTTACTTTGGGCTAGTAATTTTGCTGCTGGGCTACTTGTCTTCACCATTCAAGTAGCCCGAATGGCTAGTGGATAAAATGAACTATCGTGAAGATTGCCATTGGCTGATTTGAGTATACCACCAGAACATTTGAAACATATCCCCGTCTTTGTAACACTGTTCTACTGCATGAAACAATTTTATCTCTAATGAAAAGGCTTTATAGATAGAACAGTTTTACACTCAATTCTCGACATCAATACAGTTTGTGCGTGCACCTTTTATTTTCATATAATAACCAGCGCAAAAGCGTTGATACTTAAAAGCTATGTTCTCATATTTAGTACTTACTTCCACATTCCTGTCAACATGTAAACATGTAAAAGTATAAAGAGCAGTGGAAGCGAGGCCTCACTTTAATGGATTGCATTTCAACCCGCGAGGTATCGAGTTTATATACAGGTCATCACCGGAGTTCGCGGCCAGTAAAATAATAAAGACGCTCTCCGTGAACTAGGTGACCTGGAATATTCTTTAGACCAGAAATATGTTAAATGAAGATATTCCGCAATATAATTATGGTATGTCAATAAAAGATTCTTAATGTGTTTTCAACAATACAATGATAAATATTTTTTTTGATTAATTTAACAATAATTATTCCACCATATTGACTAATGTATTAAGCATGAGCGCGATGATTCTCGATACTATTAATAATCGAATCAAATGGCAATGCCCGACAAACCACTAAAACAGGTTTGTTCGAAGAACGCGCCTATAAATACGGATACTTCGCGTGTGGCCGGTTGACTCATATGTTTTAATTTCACTTCCATTCTTCTTTTGGTTTTCTGTTCTGTATCTATAGGTTTATGACCAGCAATATGTAATAATGTACAATAAGCCGCGAAAACTCCGCGTAACATCCCGTACTGCGTGTGATGCAGCTAAGAACTGCACAGAAAAAGACATTCGCTATCCTTGATCTCATCCATTGAACTATCAACGCAGTATATCTTTTTTAAAGATATTTCTTGTTTAATCTGAATTTGGGGAAAAGGCCTGGCCTTTTTTGAGGTGAAAAAAATCGCGCAAAGCGCCGGATTTTGAGGAAAATAAGGAAAGTCTTAAATAATCATTAACATATATTACAGTTTTTAAAACAAATTCAAGGCAGCAGATAATTTAATTATGCAATATTTCTATTTTCTACACTGGATCAGGTAAACTTATATATTTTAAGGTTTTTTTTGGAATTGGGATTTTTTTTTTTCAATTGGGAAAAAAACAACCAAATTTGCATTGGGAATGGGGCCGAATTTCGGACCCGTGGCATAGGGTGGAAAAAGCCTGCATTAGTAAAAGCATAATGAGCAAGTTTCGTGAGGTTTGGGTAAAAATGTAACTTCTAGAAAGTTCAGAAACTTTTCATTAAATTTGACCTAGTGATCTAGTTTTTGGACCCAGTTTTGTAACCGACACATTTATTTTTTAGACCAATTGTCAGACAAAGTTTCATGAATATTCAAAATATATATATATTATCTCAAGTGTGTTAACAGTGTGACATTTTGACAACTGACAATGCATGTTTAACAATGCATGTTTAACAATGGACAAAATGTCACCATAAAAGCACTCAGTAAGCACCTTGTGCTAATTTTAGATAACAAGAAAACAAGCTAGGTACATCTGTGTAGAGTTGACAGAGCACTGTCAACAGGGTTTATATTCAACAAGTTTGTAAATAGGCTGGGGTCCTTTGCGTTGCAAGGCGTTTGACTGAAACTGGTGAATGAAAATTGTTTTTGCTGCTTACATAAACTATAACTTGACTTTGAAAGTGTTTCATCGTAATAATACACATTGAATCTTCTGAAAACAAACTAGTTGACCGCACAGGGTTTTTCATTCCATAAAAGCAAAATACTTTTTCTAGTGCATACTCACAATGAAGGTATTGTTCTAGTATTTCTATGCTTCCACATCACTCAGCTTTGATTGAATACTTCTCACAATCAACAGACCAGCTGTCACTAATCTTCCTTGTTAAGAAGAACACTAATGGTTTTCAAGCAGCCGTTAGAGTGTGCTGACATGACTAAGTATTAAAGTCTTCCTTTCGCAGTATGTAGATGGTGTGTATGTAGAGGGTGAATATTAAATTCGTACAATTGTAATGTTATCATAGTAAATTCAACTAAAAGCTTCTATATATTTTACAATGTCGGTGTTTTAAACTTCAAATTGACATTGATAAGTCAATGTTAACTTCATAATGTAGTATCCCTGTTTTATGCTAAGTTACAATTGATGAAAATATTAAAATACTTAATTTCCATGGCAAGCGATTTACAATTTTATCAAATAATATATTACGTTAAAAAGTACTACATGTTGTGTATAGATGATTGCTTCTGAATGTAGTTTAACCCTTTACCACTAAGATATGCATTTTGACTCATTTGAAGTCCCTTAGAAAGTTTAATTTATAACAATACATTTCTTACTAGTTTTAAGTTTAAAAGGATTCATTTCCAACCATGAGCCACTGATAAGCAGCAAACAGCATAAAACCTGAAGAGCCTGCGAGTTACTCACAGGCTGTTCAGGTTGTATGATGCTTGCAAAAGCCATTACCACTTTGCTTCTTATTTGTGAAAGGGTTAGCAACACCAAGAAAATTACAAAAACATAACCTAGCGGAAATATAATTGCAGAACAAGTTCATTTTTCTGGTATTATACATGATAGAAAAATGCTGTAGTATACTATCAATAACAATGATTTCAGCACATTTTAAATATATTGCGTCAATAAATGGTATATGAAACTGTGTCCACTGGGATCTCTTTTATTTCAAGTGGCATGATATTAAGACACTTGATTGAGGTTTAAAAATATATTATCTAGATCTCTGATGTACATTTCCATAGATGTGACATTTACTCCTCTTTTGTTTTAAATGCAATCCTCTTTTTCTATCGCGTTCCTACCACATAATAACTCAATGGAACGAGTAGGCTATGTCGTGGAAATGACTAACTAAGTCAAGAGAATGCGAAAAAAAAGAGGGATGCAAAACTAAATACATGAGTGATGCAATGAAAAAAGAGCAGTGCATTAAATAAAGGAGGATTGCATTAAACAATATACTGCACTCCTCTTTTATTTAGTTTTGCACTCCGCTGTTTTCTATCTCGATTTTTTCCCTGTACTAAGTAAGCCGTTCCCACGACATAGCTAACTCGTAACATTCCCACGAAATATAAGTCTATCTCTTCAGTCGGTTAGCTGACAGGCAAATAACCACATTTGCTAAAACTATTTTTAGAGGACCAAAATAATAGATGAAATGAATATATTAAAGCAAAGAATATTTAACAGTCATTTTGTTATACAAATTATGTCAACCTTTTTTTGTGACCAGCTTATACAACTGCATTCAAATTTAAACCGCTGTTGTAGAGAATCACAATGCATTTACAACATTATAAATAAATTTGCGAAACCTAAGTGACAAGCCGGTTCAGAGTATAACAAGTTATAAGTAGTTTTGGTCTAAGTGTTTAAAAGGATGTGGTTCATGAAGTGCGAAATGTACTCTAGACTTCAGGATCATAACTAACATTAAGGATGTTAGTCAACATAAAAAATAATAAACCTATTGGCTTTGCATGTTGGGGGCACTGATGGTGCATAGTATGTTAATATTTATAAAATCTACATATACCATGTGACCCTTAACCATTCAGACCAAGTTGCATTTGACTAAAACAAAATATAGCATTTAAAGTGTCTATAAGTTTTTCTAAGCATTTAAATGGTAACCTAAGTTTTTAATACACTGAACTTAGAATTGACAGTTTTTGTGATATTGCGATGATACAAATTCGGACCAATGAATCATAAGGGTAGCTTCTACAGTTTCAACAATTTTTGCGTAACCTTTAACCTGTTGACCAGTTTTTTTATATCCATTGACTCTATATGAACAATATCGGACCATAAGTCCAGAATTATGTCTCTTTGAATTTAAAAATAAAAGTGAACAAGATGCGTTTGTGAAACACAATGTCCCCCTATATGACGTTTGACCTTGGAGGATCACCTTGACCTTGTGAAGGATGACCTTGACCTTGACCTTTTATCACTCAAAATGTGCAGCTCCATGAGATACACATGCATGCCAAATATCAAGTTGCTATCTTCAAAATTGCAAAAGTATTCATAAAATAAGCGATTTGGGCCACATATATTTGACCTCTGACCTTGACCTTGACCTTTCACCACTCAAAATGTGCAGCTCCATGAGATACACATGCATGCCAAATATCAAGTTGCTATCTTCAATATTGCAAAAGAATTCATAAAATGAGCGATTTTGGTCGCATATATTTGACCTCTGACCTTGAAGGATGACCTTGACCTTGACCTTTCACCACTCAAAATGTGCAACTTCATGAGATACACATGCATGCCAAATATGAAGTTGCTATCTTCAATATTGCAAAAGTTATTGCAAAATGTTAAAGTTGGGCCAAACAGACCAACAGACCAACAGACAGACAGGGCATAAACAATATGTCCCCCACTACTATAGTGGGGGACATAAAAACTGCTTGGTTAGGTGATTATGTCAACATTTTTCATCAGATTATTTCCAAACTTACAGTGTCATATCAATCAGCATTTTTACCTGATTAAAAATGAGAAACATCAGGGCAATAAGTCCAGATTTTTTTTCTATTTAATTTGACAAAATTAACAATTTCCACTTGTTTAAAAGATTTCACAACTTTCGTCTGAATCTTTCCAAACTTGTTAAGAGTTTTTATATCAGTATTACTCGAACCCTATTGAAAATGATGAATATTGGAGAAATAAATCTATTATGATCTTTTACTGAATTTCAAAGAATTGTGAAATGCAGCTTCTTTATGCAATTTACAGTTTTCATTCAATTTATTTTCAAACTTTTAAAGTGTTTTCATATCAATGAGTACTCAACCCCTATCCTAAATGAGCAACGTAAAAATAAGTTCAGAATCATGTCCCCTTAAAGTTGAAAATAATATGAAATTACGCTTACAAGATGAAGCAGATTTTTTAAAACCTACACAGTTCTGTTCCATTAATGAAAACTGCACACGGATGCCAGTAAAAAAGGAAACCAATGTAAATAAAATGAACTATGAAATATTTGGGGGTTACATCACAAAATCATAGATAATGGTTTTTTGGGAGTAATATAACACAACATCATAAACGATGGTTATTTGGGGGTTATAACACAAAATTATAGATAATGGTTATACCACTCCAGTATCTGCTTCTATTTTGTTGAAAATAATCGGCCAATATATTAATATGTACTGTAGAAAAAAATCGTTCCATGTAACTTCCTAAGGTGCCTTTTACACTGAAATTTCCGACGCCCTTTGATGCTTTGCAGCAATACTTATCTTGTATATCATATGAGCAACATTATTCTGACAGGTTAACTGTATCGTCAATGATCCATAGTCAATACTTTTGACAAACATTAAAATGTTGTCTATGTTATGTCTATTGCTTGGTTTGACGAATTAGTAATACATTGATTTTTGTCCTCTTGTGAGAAATGTTAGCCATATATTTTTTTCAAAGTTTAAACCCTTTGTCAATAATAATTGTTCCATGTCACATGCCCGAAGGATTCCCTACAATGTCTGAAATGTAACCGCATTTCATGAAAATCCAATTAAATCAATTTGGAAAGAAAGATTCAATCAATATTTAAACTTATAAATGGATAAGACTACAAAATCAACTCCAGATTGCTGCACTTGTCTGGCTATTGGTCATCACCACATTACTCATGTGTTTTCACTTGCGCAACATGGTGTTTCTTGTTCAAGCTATTTCCGTTGTAAAAGTGCATGCTTTAATCTTATGTTATTTCTTTAAAGTGAATCTACACTGACTTTTTTAAAGGGGCCTTTTCATGTTTTGGTAAATTGACTAAATTTAACAAAGTTGTTTCAGATTCGTAAATTTTCGTTACAGTTATGATATTTGTGAGGAAACAGTACTACTCAACATTTATCATTATCTAAAATATCCACTATATATTATGCATCTTTTGAGGATTTTAAAATCTGATAATTATCAAGCGTTGCAATGCAAAACGATTCAATAATTTGGAGTGTTCTGTTGTTGCGGTTATATTTTTTGAAACTACAACGATAGCTTATATAAAGTATAAAAATACATGTACATCCCTCATTGTATTAGCACAGATGGCCGATTGGTATAAGAGGTAGACTTTTACTCCAGGGGCCAGTGGTTCGAGTTGAGAGTTACTATTTAATGTTTATAATTGAATTTTTGCTTTTTTCCTGAAACTTTTTAGATCCAATGTTTACATGTATCAATATAAAGCATTAAGTGACAAACTTCAATACATGCACAAATCTGTGAAAAAGCACTTAAACAAGGGATCTCAAGTTTGACTATACAACTTACTTATGGTAAAATGCAATGGTGTGGTAACTGTGGTTTATAAGCCGATCTTATGTTACAACAGTGGTTTCACCAGTTTTATAATTTTCAATTCTTAACAAAAAGCAATTTCGTTGAATTGATATCCCCCGCCTTATCCTCATTAATATCTATACACCTATGAAGTTTCATGTTGAAACTTATATGGTGTCTGAGATATAGCCCTAAACGTTAGTGACAGACAGACAGATGGACGAACTGATAGGCGGACTGATGACTGACGCACGGACAATTACAAAGCTATATCCCTGCGCCTTTTGCATTTAAATAAGCATTACACGTAATCTGAATGGGAAACACAATTTGCAAAATCAGAAATGCAAACAAAAAACAGCAACACATATTGTACATTTGAATGTCAAATGTGAGATGGCTGACCCATGCAGGTCACACTCAAAGAAGTAAAAAAGCCCATCAATATGTATAGGTTTTGATTGCAGAATAACTCCATGATATATTGCAGTAAAACCACATGATTTATCGCAAAACATCCTTGAACTTGAGTCTATGTCTACAGAAAATAGGTCGCGGGTGTTTGTAGAAGGATAATTAACAAGACTATTGCCAAGCAATAAAAGTCCCCTACCGGCTCCACCATTGTCAGAAATTCCACCATTGTCAGAATATTTTTTTATTTGTTGCCATAGCAACCAGAATTTTTGACGTAGGAACAAATTGAAAATACGTGCATAATGTCCATATTGCCATCTATCCATGTTCCAAGTTTCATGAAAAAAATATTAAGAACTTTTAAAGTTATCACAGGATCCAGAAAACCACCATTTTCAGCATTATTTGTAGTCTATTTGTTGCCATAGCAACCAGAATTTTTGACGTAGGAACAAAATTAAATGACGTGAACATTGTCCATATTGCCATCTATCCATGTTTCAAGTTTCATGATAAAATATTAAGAACTTTTAATGTTATCGCAGGATCCAGAAAAAATCACCATTTTCAGCAGTATATCTTTTTAAGTCTATTTGTTGCCATAGCAACCACAATTTTTGACGTACATGTAGGAACAAAATGAAATGACGTGCATAATGTCCATATTGCCATCTATCCATATTCAAAGTTTCATGAAAAAATATGCAGAACTTTTAGAGTTAGCGCAGGATCCAGAAAAAAAACATTTTAAGCAGAATTTCTAGTCTATTTGTTGCCATAGCAACTGGAATTTTTTATGTAGGAACAAAATGAAATGACGTGCATAATGTCCATATTGCCATCTATCCATATTCCAAGTTTTATGAAAAAAATCTTAAGAACTTTTAGAGTTATCGCAGGATCCAGAAAAAAACACCATTTTCAGCAGTATTTCTAGTCTATTTGTTGCCATAGCAACCACAATTTTTGATGTAGGAACAAAATGAAATGACGTGCATAATGTCCATATTGCCATCTATCCATATTCCAAGTTTTATGAAAAAAATCTTAAGAACTTTTAGAGTTATTGCAGGATCCAGAAAAGTGTGACGGACTGACGGACGGACGAATACAAAACCATACGACTAATTAGAACTAAATTAACTAGAGCTTTGTCACAGACCTGACGTATACCTTCACATGCTGCATTGACACATACTCATTTGCATGCTCACGGTCTTCACAAAAACAAGAGAACCTAATTTATGGCAATTTTTAAGATTTATTATGCCATTATCATTTATGGCCATTTTGAACTTTTAATTCTTGAATTCTTTCACATGACACGCGGTCCAATGACTTTGAAAAAATCATTGATATAGTTATGGCTCGGACAAGATCGTTTATGGCCATTTTTGACCTTTGAACTAAAAGTATACTGACCTTGGCCTTGGAGATATCCACACAATTCTTTAGCGCGACACACATTTAAGATATCGACGTAATTCTTTCTCGGACACACCGTCCGCTGATGGTGAACACCTATGGCAAATTATTTTAAAATCTCACTATGAACATCAAAGTTATGGCCAGGACAAGCATTTGACATTTGAACTCCAAGTATGACCTTGGCCTTGGACATATCGACGTAATTCTTTCGCGCACCACACCGTCCCATGATGGTGAACAAATGTACCAAGTCATTTTAAAATCTAACAATAAATGACATAGTTATGGTCCGGACAAAATTTCTGGACAGACAGACAGACCGACAGACAGACAAAGTGACTCCTATATAAGCCCTTTTACCAATGGTGAAATTATAATGTTAATTGCAGTGAAATGTTTAACTCGTTAAAATTCACTTATGACTTCAATTTGAACCAAAACGTTTGCTCAAGACATTATTATAAGGCAAAAGGGACATTATTTATTGTATCTAGGTATGAAAACCATTGACATAAATGATAACAATTGTATATGCAGTTATATGCAAGTACTATACTGTCATAGATGATCTAGGAGAAAACATAGCACATTGATGTATTTTATGTTAACATATACATGTCCGTCAATTACAATTTGTTTGCAAAGTTTATTGTGGGGCTTGTTTGAAATTGCATAATAAGAGTGCGGATTGAATCTTCTAAATACAAACCTCTTTAACCAATGCTTAGTAATACTAAAAATACTTTTCCAAGTAAGAAGTAACAATGAAAGCATTGTTTAGTTGAATGTGTCTTTCAGTTTCAGATAAACATGTGTCATTATGAATAGACTCGCTAGCCTAAAATCTTCCTTGTTATGGAGAACACTGATTGTTTTAATTAGTGGTTGAAGTGTGCATTCTTAACTCTGTATTGAACCACTAAAGAACAATGTACAATACATCCTTCTCAAGTCTGAATGTTTAAATATCAAAAGTGCTTTTTGAAAGAGGCAATAACAAAATTTCCAACTAAAAGTGTTTTTCTTATAGATTGAACAATTTCAAGCATAAATGTTGTAAAAGAAAAGTTGGATTTCAGACTGAAATCTGCAAACAAAACTAGAGTTTTGTCACAGACGTGACGTATACCCTCTTGTGCCCGTTGACACAGACTATTTTGCATGCTGTCTTCACAAAACAAGAGAATCTAATTTATGGCAATTTGGAACAATTATTATGCAATTATGATTTAAAGCCATTTTGACCTTTGAACTCTTGAATTCTTTCACATGACACGTCGTCCAATGACTGTGAACAAAATTAATGTACAGAGTCATTTTAAAATCTAAAATAAACCACATAGTTATGGCCCTTACAAGCTCATTTATGGCCATTTTTTACCTTCGAACTCAAAATGTGACCTTGACCTTGGAGATATTGACATACTTCTTTTGCCCGCCACACCGTCCAATGATGGTGAACAAAAGTGCCGAATGATTTTAAAATCTCACAATGAATGACATAGTTATGGCCCGGACAAGCTCATTTATGACCATTTTTTACCTTTGAGCTCAAAGTGTGACCTTGGAGATATTGACGCAATTCTTTTGCATGACATACCGTCCATTGATGATGAGTAACTGTGCCAAACGATTTTAAAATCTTACAATGAACGTCATAGTTATTGCCTTGACAAGCTCATTTAAGGCCATTTTTTAATCTTTGAACTCAAAGTGTGACCTTGACCTTGGAGAAAGCGACATAATTCTTTCGCGCGACACACCGTCCAATGATGGTGAACAAATTTGCCAAAAGATTTTTTTTAAATCTCACAATAAATGATAAAGTTATGGCCCGGAAAAGCATTTTTGGTCCGGTTAAACTTTCTGTTTAAAACACACTAAGTGTCCCAGCGACCTAGTTTTTGACCTGGCATGACCCATATTCAAACATAACCTAGACATCATCTACACACAAATTGTGACCAAGTTTGGTGAAGATCGGATGAAGTTTCGGTACAGACCGACAGAGGGACAGACCGACCGACCGACAGACCAACCGAAAGACCGACAAAGTGACTCCTATATAGCTTCCATTACCAATGTTAATGGGGGTATAATAAACAATTCTTACACAAAAAAAGAGAACAAATGTTAATATGTATGTGCCGCTTTCAGTCCATATCATGCAGAACTAGATATGTCACAGACACTCATTCCCCATGGACACAGTCAAATTTAATCAAATATAAATTATAACCAAAAAATCTTCTTAATATACTTAAAACTTGAGCAAAATACTACAAACAGTCATAATTTTATGAAGCGCACATATATATATCTCAATACATGAAAAATGACAGACATAATTTTGCAAAAGTTGATTGCACAAAAAATGCCTCCCTTTAAGATCACTTAAATATGAACTTTCTTAGGCTGTTGAGTGAAATTTGCCAGCTTTTAAAGAAAAGTTGAGTTAAAAAACGTATGTTTTTAAATTAATATATTCTTCCAAAGAAACTAGAAATGCGTCACATTTGACACTGATGACCCCATGGTACATGTTTGGACACACACAGATCGACTATTATATTCTACAAATGGCAAACAATGGACAAAATTGTCACAAAACCAGGTTTTCAGTTGAAAAGTCTGATAAAGGGAGACAATTCAAAACGTGTATTGTTAACCCCCTTGTGTAAAATTGACCTTGATTTCAATTAGAAACAAGAGTTCCGCGGTCGGAGATGACCGCATTGAAGCCGGATTTTTGATTTAAATGACAGGAAAGTACCTTTCGTGTTTTTGTCAATGCAATACTTAAATTACTGAAATATTGTTCAAAGGTCAAAATGAAATGTAAGTACTTTTCAAGGCATGAGCAAACCTTGTGTTATGTTTTGAATGCATGCATATACATGAACAACAATAACATTTAAGGTCACAAATATGAACTTGAATTGACAATTAGGAAAGTTTGCAAACCTTTACGTCAAGTTTGAGATTCTAGGTCCAAGCATACCAAAGTTATAACAATTTTAACATTTTAACATTGAAGGTCACAGTGACCTTGACCTTCAAATGAATGACATTGAAATGAGCAGTGGTGATCTTCTAGTACTGGCCAACCTTTATGTCAAGTTTGAAGACTCTAGGTACAAGCATACCAAAGTTATAACATGGAATAAGAACTTTAACATTTTTACCTACCAAAGTTATAAGAACTTTAACATTTTACATTCAAGGTCACAGTGACCTTGACCTTAGAATGAATGACCTTGAAATGACCAGTGGTCATCTAAGTGTGCTTGCAAACCTTCATGTCAAGTTTGAAGACTCTATGTCCAAGCATACCAAAGTTATAACAATTTTAACATTTTAACATTTAAGGTCACAGTGACCTTGACCTTCAAATGAATGACATTGAAATGACCAGTGGTCATCTTCTAGTACTGGCCAATCTTTATTTCAAGTTTAAAGACTCTAGGTACAAGCATACCAAAGTTATAACATGAAATAAGAACTTTAACATTTTTACATTCAAGGTCACAGTGACCTTGACCTTCAAATGAATGACCTTGAAATGTCCAGTGGTTACTTACTAGTTCTGGCCAACCTTCATGTCAAGTTTCAAGACTCTAGGTCCAAGCATACCAAAGTTATAACAACTTTAACATTTTTACATTCAAGGTCACAGTGACCTTGACCTTCAAATGAATGACCTTGAAATGTCCAGTGGTTACTTACTAGTTCTGGCCAACCTTCATGTCAAGTTTCAAGACTCTAGGTCCAAGCATACCAAAGTTATAACAACTTTAACATTTTTATATTGAAGGTCACAGTGACCTTCACCTTCAAATGAATGACCTTGAAATGACCAGTGGTCATCTGTTAATCCTGGCCAACCTTCATGTCAAGTTTGAAGACTCTAGGTCCAAGCATACCAAAGTTATACCATGAAATAAGAACTTTAACATTTTTACATTCAAGGTCACAGTGACCTTGACCTTCAAATGAATGACCTTGAAATGACCAGTGGTTACTAACTAGTTATGGCCAACCTTCATGTCAAGTTTGAAGACTCTAGGTCCAAGCATACCAAAGTTATAACAACTTTAACATTTTTTATATTGAAGGTCACAGTGACCTTGACCTTCAAATGAATGACCTTGAAATGACCAGTGGTCATCTGTTAATCCTGGCCAACCTTCATGTCAAGTTTGAAGACTCTAGGTCCAAGCATACCAAAGTTATACCATGAAATAAGAACTTTAACATTTTCGAGCACGCCGCCACCCCGCCCGCCCGCCCGCCCCCCCCGCCCGCCCGACAACATCAATCTATAAGCCGAGATTTTTTCGAAAAAAATCCGGCTAAAAAACAACAAGAGATGTGTTCGTCAGAAACACAATGCCCCCTATTGCGCCGCTTTGAAATAAATAAAAATTTTTTTTTATTTTTTTACCTTTGACCTTAAAGGATGACCTTGACCTTCAACTTCCAACAATCAAAATGTGCAGCTTCATGAGAACGCCGCTTTGATTTTTTTTATTATTGTTTTTATTTTATTTTTTACCTTTGACCTTGAAGGATGACCTTGACCTTGAACTTCCACCACTAAAAATGTGCAGCTTCATGAGAATGCCGCTTTAAAATTATTTATTTTTTTACCTTTGACCTTGAAGGATTACTTTGACCTTGATCTTCCACCACTCAAAATGTGCAGCTTTATGAGATACACATGCATGCCAAATATCAAGTCTCTATCTTCGATAATGCAAAAGTTATGGCCCACGTTAAACTTGAAGGTTTTTTTTTTGACGGACGGACAGACAGACTGACATACACACATACTGACATACTGACGGACAGTTCAACTGCTATATGCCACCCTACCGGGCGCATAAAAAGTCTGATAAAGAGAGACAACTCAAAATCAAAATGTGCATTGTTACTGATTGTTCATAGTTACATAGTTGTTTCAAAATCAATATATTTTTAGTTGTGGCTACCTTGACCTTGGAGATTTTGAAGTAATTCTTTCGCGCAACACACCATCCAATAATGGTGAACAAATGAGCCATATGATTTTAAAATCTCACAATGAATCACAAAGTAATGGCCCAGACAAGCTCATTTATGGCCATTTTTGACCTTCAAACTCAAATTGTGACCTTGACCTTGGAGATATCGACGTAATTCTTTCGCATGACACACCGCCCAATGATGGTGAACAAATGTGCCAAATTCTTTTTAAATCTGACAATGAACGACAAAGTTATGGTCCGGACAAGCTCATTTATGGCCATTTTTGACCTTCAAACTCAAATTGTGACCTTGACCTTGGAGATATCGACGTAATTCTATCGCCCGACATACCATCTAATGATGGTGAACAAATGTGCCAAATGATTTTAAAATCTGATAATGAACGACAAAGTTATGGCCCGGACAAGCTTGTGCCGCCCCCCAGCCCACCAGCCCGCCCGCCGACATCGCCAATCTAATAACCAGTGTCCAATAATGGTGAATAAATGTGCCAAATGATTTTAAAATGTCACAATGAATGACATAGTTATGGCCCAGACAAGCTCATTTATGGCCATTTTTGACCATCAAACTCAAGTTGTGACCTTGACCTTGGAGATATCGACGCGATTCTTTCGCGCGACACACCGTCTAATGATGGTGAACAAATGTGCCAAATGATTTTAAAATCTCACCATGAATCACAAAGTTATGGCCCTTACAAGCTCATTTAAGGCCATTTTTGACCTTCAAACTCAAATTGTGACCTTGACCTTGGAGATATTGACGTAATTCATTCGCGTGACACACCCTCTAATGATGGTGAGCAAATGTGCCAAATGATTTTAAAATTTGACAATGAACGACAAAGTTATGGCCCCAACAAGCTTGTTCCGCCCGCCGGCCCACCAGCCCGCCCGCCGACATCCCCAATCTAATAACCAGTTTTTTCCTTCGGAAAACCTGGTTAAAAACACAAAGGGCCATAACTCAGCACAAATTGGTGGCTGTCAAAATTCCGTTCTTTACTGATGTACTTAAACTATGAAAGTTATGGAAAGATTCACACAGAAGTAAAAGAGGAAATAATAAAACACATTTTGAGAATATATATTCTTTAGTGGCAAAAAACAGACACAAGGCCATAATTTTGGCAACACTCCACACATCAAAATTCCTTTCTTTAATATCATTTAAACATAAGGCTTCTCTTCAGTGCTTAATCAGCTCAGAAAAGAAGTTGTCCACTCCTGGAGATTTTCCTGCCTTCAGACTACGCACTCTATCCTCCACCTCTTCCTTTTGTAAGCACGGACAATCGTCAACCACTTTCTGGTCTGAGATCGTACTGACAGAGAAAGCGCGCTGGTCAAAGCAGTTAGTTAAAGTAGTCGCTGGGTTAGATTTAACAAAATACTATAAACGACCACTGATGATGTGACATAACAACTATGAAATCTGTGCTTTTTGATGAAAATACGCTTGGCGATTTGGAGCTAATTGACAACTGACCTCTTACAAATGACAACAGACGACACGCCGCTGGGCCAGCTACTACCATAGCTCACCGCATTTTGTACTCAGGTGTGTAAAAAAAGAACCAGTACATTCGTTGAATTCATATCCCCCGAAACATAAATTGAGTTGTGGATGGGTGCAAATCCTTTGATATAAAGGTATACTCATAAATAATAATTAAGTGTATGGTAATTTGTTTATGAATTCTCCTCATTGATATCTAACACCCATGAATTTACATGTTGAAATATGGTATTGTATCTGAGATATAGCCTTGAAAAGTTACATCATACAAAAACAGCCAAGGGCATTAACTATGAGTTAAGAAAATGCAGGGTTATGGTTATGTTCATGTAACTTCTTTTCATTGATTTCTTCACATCCATGAATTATCATATCTGAGATATAACCATGTAAAATTCCATTGTACAAAAACAACGCAAGCCAATAACTCTAATTTAAGAAAGTGAAGGGTCATGGTTCTTAGTCACGGAACTTCTCCTAATTAATATTGATACACCCATGAAGTTTCATGTTGAAATCTTGCATGGCATCTGTGATAAAGCGCTAAAATGTTCCATGATACGGAAACAAATGGCAATAACTCTTATTGAAGAAAGTTTGAGTAATGTGTATTGTGCATGGCACTTCTCCTCATTGATATCTACACATCCATGAAGTGCCATGTTGATATCTTATATAGTTTCATAGATATAGCCCTAACAAGCTTTGTGACAGAAAGATGGACAAACTGACCGACTAACGGACGGAAAAGGCCATTTCTATATCCATCAGCCTTTGTGTGGGATAACAAGGACCATTATTCTGCCAAAAAGTGTTTCACATAAAACCTCTTTACAAGCATATACATATAAAAAACATCCAACTGTGAAAGTTTGAAAGAGATCCACCCAGTAGCTATAAAACAAAAGAGATACACAGCATAAGTTTCAAGACGGACGTTATCAAGGACGAACTTACGGATGGACAGTTTGATTGACAAGTACATTGCTAAATGCCTCCCACTTGGTGGGCCCTAAAAATAATAAAAAATGACAAAATTCTGCTAAAATGGCACACAGTCCTTTCTATATAATTATATTTACATTAAGGTCATTCTACTATAAAAGTGTGAGCAAAATCGGCTCAGCAGTTTAGGAGGAGTTGAGTACACACTTTCAAGGCCTATACAGTCCATAGAAAAATCAAAGCGCTGAAGGCACTTAAGTTGTTTGCAATTGCATAATATTAGACGCAATTCATTTTCCAAATTAATCGCAAGATTGAAATTAACACAAGTCATTCAAATTAATAAAGAGTCTTTCTCGGCACGGATGCCGCAGTTATCAGGTTTATCGTACCTAAAAAAACTTGCTTGAAAAACGTGGTATTAATCTTGGTTTTTCAAAAGCAAAAAAGAATTTAAGCTGTGAAAGTTTTTTACAAACATTTGGCGCAAACTTAAGGAGAAATTGAGTACACAAAATATTTGGGCTTATATATTATTGAAAATCATACAATGGGCCATAATTCTGACACAACTGGTTGTCTTTACATGTATTTACGATTATTTGCACACTAATGTCCCTCAGCTGTGAAAGTTTGAGCATTATACCCGTCTCTAGATTTGCCACCAATTTCCACCAAATGCCACTGTTTGCCATGTAAAAGTGTGGCAAACGGTGAAAATTTGATGGAAAACGATGGAAAATGGTGAAATGCCATTGTTTTCCACTAATCGATGGAAATCAACAGTGGCATTCGATGTAAAACGGTGGAAATTTGATGGCAAACGATGAAAAATAGGACTTTGTCATTTTTTGAAGTGGAAAATGTACATTTTGAATAGGAGAAAATGGCTCTTAGAAAATTTTGCAAGAAAACCTGAGTGGCAAACGATGGAAAAAAAACTTAGAACATTTTCAAACAAAATGCTCTCTGACAGAACAGAAAACGAAAAACAGTTCTTTTAATTTAAATTGAATGTACATATAATTAAATGACATTTTCCGCAATTCCATGCGGAAAACGAGTAAAAATATGCAAAAATATGCGGAATAATGAAGAAAATATGCGGAATAATGGGGAAAAAGACTGAAATGTGCGGATATTTGATTTTTTATGAGATTGCGGAATTTTATTGCTCAAGAAAATTTGTCCGCATATTTTTGCTAACATTTGGTTTTTATAGGCGGAAAGTAGATTTTTGTTTGCAAAGCTTGATTTTGTATACGGAAAATACACTTATATGCGGAAAGTTAGGACTAGTTATTTCAGGCTATTTCAGAAGTCAGATGTGTGCGGAAAACACTGTTTGTCATTTTTTACAAGTATTCTGGACATAGGCATTAAAAAACAAATCTCAGAGAGCTGTTTCTTGTTGTAAGAGCAGTAGCAGTTGCATTTGTAGTTGTATCAGTGGCGGTGGCGGAAGTAGTGGTATGATGGTAGTAGTAGTAGTAGTAGAAGTATTAGTAGTAGCAGATGCAGTAGCAGCAGTAGTATAGCTAGTAGTAGTAGTAGTGAAAGAAGTTGTAGCAGTAGTAGTAGTTGTAAAAGTAGTAGTAGTAATAGTAATAGTTGTTGTTGTAGTTGTAGGAGAAGATGTTGTTGTATCAGTAGCGGTGGTGGTAGAAGAAGTAGTAGTTAAGTAGAAGCAGTAGTAGCAGTAGAAGAAGTCGGCGGTGTCGTCGTGGTCATCATTGTTGTCGTAGTAGTAGCAGCAGCAGCAGCAGTACAAGTAGTAGAAGTAGTAGTAGTTGCTGTTGTTATTGTTGTAGTTATTGTTGTAACAGCAGTTTTGTAGTTGTTGTAGTATTTGTGGTGTTGGTGGTGGTGGTGGTAGTGATAGTAGTAGTAGTAGAAGCAGTTATAGTTGTAGTAATAGCAGTAGTAGTTACAAGTAGTAGTAGTAGCAGAAGAAGTAGTAGTAGTAGTAGTAGTAGTAGTAGTAGTAGTAGTAGTAGTAGTAGTAGTAGTAGTAGTAGTAGTAGCAGTAGTAGTAGTAGCAGTAGTAGTAGTAGCAGTAGTAGTAGCAGTAGTAGCAGCAGTAGTAGCAGCAGTAGTAGCATCAGTAGTAGCAGCAGTAGTAGCAGCAGTAGTAGCATCAGAAGTAGCAGCAGCAGTAGCAGCAGCAGCAGTTGTTGTTGTTGTTGTAGCAGCAGTAGTAGTTGTTGTAACTTGCATAGCAATTTCTACAAATTAAAATTTCTTAACCCTGTTCAAGTTACATACACTCTCTCTGAATATCAAACTACAGAAACTACAGCTGAGGTTTACAAACTATCTGATAACCACTATGTGTTGTTGGCTTAACAGCCTTTTCTGATTGGCTGAATTCAAACACAGATGGTTTTCCTCTTGGTTTGAAATACAGGCCGGTACACATGTTGGAAAATATACAGGTTAAACTTGTTGTTAAAATGAAATTAAATTAATTTCACAAACAGTAGAGATGAGTTATTCCATTACCAACAATTTCTTAAAATAATAATGTATAATTAATATCATTTGGATAGTGACATGAAGTGTTGTTAAAGAGTGATGAATACAGTGTTTCAGCAGTCTGTCTAGGAATAGAACAACAACTGAAGGTTTGTGCTTTTCATAATATTTCTAAATATTCCTTAAAATTAATGCTTCTTATGTCATCATTGTAGACCTTTTTTGGATGTGATATTTATGGCAAATATTAATTTAAATGATGTAATACGAATTTACAATAAGTGCAGTTTGCAGCTTGATTAAGGAAGTAATTAGACCTAATGTGTGGAAATTAATAATGTTGAATGTAGTATTGGAAGTTTATCATGCTAGGGAACTGATGCTTAAAGGGAGTTTTGTGCTGTGCATGATGAGCACTCAATGCATGCTCATTAATGATGTTAATGTTTATATTAATAAATTAATATATTAAATTTTTAGGTTTCACTGTGCATTTTCATACCAATAGCAATTAGAATTAAACATCATTATAATTGTAGCAATATTAAGTTTGTACTAATCATTCCGACAAATTAAGTTAAAATAAAAAGACAATGTGTTAAATATATTTTGTCATAATTGTGTTTAGTTTTAATCTAACCTGAGCAAAAAGTGCTCATTAACTTGGCTGGTGTTCTACAGACTGAGCTATCCCGCAACCTGACACTTTATCTCCTAAATTGACTTATTCAAAACGTGATATAAGATCAAAATTACATTTATTTGAGTAACCAGCAGGACTTCAATATTAAGGGTAGATGACTACAGATTTATTGATTTCTATGGTTTGTCATACTTTTTTCGACAGCTTGATGGCCGACTTACAGAGCATTAGCAACAGTTTCAGCAGCGACTTCTCCAACAGCAGCAACTTCTCCAACAGCATCTACCACTGCAGCAGCGAAAACAACAACTCCAGCAGCAATCAACCCAGCAGCAGCAACAACCACCCCAGCAACAACAACCGCAGCAAAAACAAATCCAGCAACAACAACCAGATCCTCAACCAGATTGTCAAGACCTGCCTGTCAACAGGACAACAGGACATAATTATGGTGGGTACACAAAAGTAATTATTACAAAAAGTATATAACTTAAAGCTACAGTATGCGGTGGCAAACTGAAGCATTAGTTATTGCTAACTGATCTCAATTCACTTATAACAGATTCAAACAATTTTATCTTTACTCTGTAATTTGTAAAATTATTTTAATGTCTTATTATGTCACAGACAAGTGCTGGTAAAAGTACTAATTTTCTCTGAGCAAAAAGGAAAGTAAGGAATTCAAACTTGTTATATAAAGTTACAGAATTTAATGTAAACAATTATTTCAGGCCCAGCTGCTATTAGACATCACTGGCATAACAGATGCCAGTAAGGCTGCAAAGAAGTTGTTTCGCCACCTGTAAAGGGAGGAGTGAAATAAAACGAAGGACTGTGAAACACTAGAGTACTTGAAATATTCTGTTTTGTTCAGAGTGTATATATCCATTGTCTACTTCAAATAATAAATTGTTATACATTATTTCTTTACCTAATTTGTATTTTATTCATCCTTTTTTCAGTTAGGTGACATTCAAACTGAGAATGCAAAGTGCCATCAATATCCGTAAAACAATGACTAATTGTACATCTTGTTCCACCATTTGCCATCGTCTGTGGCAAACGGTGTAAAATATTACACCATTTTCCACTGGATGGCATTTCCTCCAAATACTCCACCGTTTGCCATCGTCTGTGGCAAACGATGTAAAATTTTACATCATTTTCCACTGGATGGCAAACGATGGCATTTTGTTTCAATACTCCACCGTTTGCCATGGTCTGTGGCAAACGATGTAAAATTTTACATCGTTTTCCACTGGATGGCAAACGATGGCATTTTGTTTCAATACTCCACCGTTTGCCATGGTCTGTGAAAAACGATGTAAAATTTTACATCGTTTTCCACTGGATGGCAAACGATGGCATTTTGTTTCAATACTCCACCGTTTGCCAGAAAATGCCACCAAATGCCATCGATGATGTAAATTCTTCTACTGTCCTCTTTTTTGTCACTGTTTTCCACCAATTTTCATCAAATTTGATGTTCCAATACTCCACCGTTTGCCACTCTTTTTTCCATGTAAAACGATGAAAATCGGTGGCAAATCTACAGACGGGTGATCCACCTACAAGTTGAAAACACATTCTTGATATCGGATACGGAAATAAAAAGTCCTTTTATTAATTTAACAGCAATAACTAGGTAAACAACCCAATTGTTCAATTTGGGATTGAAATATTCAATAATTAAGTGTTTCATTACCAGTAAATGTCATGGTATCGCTATTTTTAAACAAGAGCACCGCATAACGGATGCCACGCTCGGCTCCGAAAGCTTGTCAGATTTTTTTAAATTTTTTTAGAGGTCACAGTGACCTTGACCTTTGACCTAGTGACCCAAAATGGTGTGGCGTGTAGAACTCATCAAGGTGCATCTACATATCAAGTTTCAAAGTTGTATGTGAAAGCACTTTGATTTTAGAGGCAATGTTAAGGTTTTTGTTAAAGTTTTATATTAGAGGTCACTATGACCTTGACCTTTGACATAGTGACCCAAAAATGGGTGCGGCATGTAGAACTTATCAAGGTGCAACTACATAAAGTTTCAAAGTTGTAGATGGAAGCACTTTGATTTTAGAGCCTATGTTAAAGTTTGATATTAAAGGTCACAGTGACCTTGACCTTTGACTTAGTGACTCAAAAATGGGTGTGGAGTGTAGAACTCATCAAGGTGCATCTACATATGAAGTTTCAAAGTTGTAGGTGGAAGCACTTTGATTTTAGAGCTAATGTTAAGGTTTTAGCAGGACGCCTACGTCGGACGGCGGACAAGCTGGCTATGACAATAGCTTGGGTTTTCTCCAAAAACAGCCTCGCTAAAAATACATTTTACAAGTCAATGTCTTTAAATGAGACAACTGTCAATAAAATTATAACGGACAAGATGTTTGTCCTAAATATACCCAGTGTTTGGACAAGATGTTTGTCCTAAATATACCCAGTGTTTTTGTTCACTATTTTGAGAATGGGGCTGGTTCACTTTGATTTGAGAAGTATCACGTCTTATGTACTAACATTTTGAAATTAATCTTGTTAATTTCATGCTAACAAATACTTTATAACGGATAATAAAAGTATTGCAATATAATATTGTATAAGGTTCAACTTAAAGAGCTGGATTTGGAGATAATTAAAATTTGTATCCTTATAATAAAAATACTTTTTTTAAACTTTCAATTGGGAATTTGTTGGTCCCATTTGGGAAAATATATATACTTCTTTCAATATGGAATGGGCCCCCATACCGGACCCAAATTTGAACAAAAAAAACACTGATACCATAGCAGGACAAATATGATTGGTTAATTGTCTTCTGGGCCCTAATTTTTGCACCATATAACCATATTTATTCGGTCAACAACACACATTCTTTATTTGACATTAAGTTTAACACTATCATTATAAATAAACTGTTCTGTGAATAATTCCATGAAATACCACCCCAAATATACATCAGTGAAATACCGCCCCATATTCACATCAGTGAAATACCACCCCATATTTACATGTAAATCAGTGAATTATCATCCGATATTTACACTAATGAAATACCACCCCATATTTACATCAGTGAAATACCACCCAATATTTACATGTACATCAGTGAATTATCAATACGATATTTACACTAATGAAATACCACCCCACATTTACATCAGTGAAATACCACCCCATATTAACATCAGTGAATTACCAACCCATATTTACATCAGTGAAATACCACCCCATATTTGTTGCGTAAATGCAAAGTTTTTGTTGTTGTGAAAGTTAGTTTTAATTAAGTTACGTTTCAAACTAGAAGTGTTACGCAAAATGTGCATGGTTCACGGACAATCAGGGCCCCATTTCTGCCCCATTCCCAATCTAAAATCGAAAATTTTAATAAAGTAATAAAGAGTTTTTTTATTTATCTTTTGTTAGTTAAAAAAGCTAAAATACATAAAATGCACACAGTGCTTTTGTTATGGCAATTTCGGGGCTGATATTCGGCCCCATTCCCCTCCAAAAATAGTATATATTTTCCCCCATTTTTTTAAATCCCCTCCAGAAGTAAAAAAAAACAAAAACAAAAATTATTATTTTTTTTTTTTTTTAGAAACAACTGCCTCATGATAGTTATATCTCAAATTCATTTTATAAACAACTAACAAGGTATATAACTATAATTAATATGATTTTTTATTATTTTAAAGAGTTATATTAAATTAGGTTCCCCCAGTGGACTTCATGAATTAAAATTGTTTCCAAAATGGCCAAGAAAAGGCTTGATGTATCTATATTGTGTCAATATTTGTTGATAAAAATATTCCAATTTGGCCCATTTTATTGATAAAAAATGCTCACCTTTGCCATTTCATTGATTAAAAAAATCCCAATTAGACTCTAATTGGCTTGGAAAACTGATACTGTGCATGACGGCTGAACTGACTGAAACTAATGTAAAACAAGAGCACCGCCTTGCGGGTGCAGACCGCTCATCTATTTTCTTTTTAAAGGTGAAGGGACTCTCATTTTCAATCACAAAGGAGGGAGGGGTGGAGTGAAGAGCGGTGCATTGTGTGGGGGTGTGGACATTTATTACATTATCTTCCAAAAATGCGAAAAATGCAAAAAAAAGGGAAAAAAAAGGGGGGGTGGTGGGGTGGGGGTGGGGGAGTGGGTGGGGGTGGGGATTCTTGGGTGCGATGGTTGGACGGTATTTCAAACATAAAATAATAAAAATAAATATTTGTGTTTTTTAACCGTTTCAAAAAAAAAAATTGGGGGGTGGTGAGGTGGGGGGGTATAGTGTGAGGGTGTGGTGGTAATTTGTGAGATGATCTTAAAAAAAAAAAAAAAAAAAAAAAAAAAAATAGGGGGGGGGATTCGGGTGGGGGGAGGGGGGGTGGAGGGGATTCTTGGATGCGATGGTTGGACAGTATTTCAAACATAAAATAATCAAAATAAATTGTTTTGTTTTTTAACCGTTTAAAAAAAAATTGGGGAGGGGGTGGGGTGGGGGGGGGTATAGTGTGAGGGTGTGGTGGTCATTTGTGAGATAATCTTAAAAAAAAAAAAATAGGGGGGGGGGGGGGTTTGGGGGGGGGGGCATGTGCGATGGTTTGGGTGGAGTCTATTGTGGTATGTCAGGTAAGAGTAGTTTTGTCAAAGTATCAATCAAATCTAATCATAAATAAAGAAGTTATGGCAATTTTAGCGAAATTTAATAATTTGACCTTGAGAGTCAAGGTCATTCAAAGATCAAGGTAAAATTCAACTTGCCAGGTACAGTAACCTCATGATAGCATGAAAGTATTTGAAGTTTGAAAGCAATAGCCTTGATACTTAAGAAGTAAAGTGGATCGAAGCACAAAATTTAACCATATATTCAAAGTTATTAAGTCAAAAAAGGGCCATAATTCCGTAAAAATGACATCCAGAGTTATGCAACTTGTCCTTTTACTGTACCCTTATGATAGTTTGCGAGTGTTCCAAGTATGAAAGCAATATCTATGATACTTTAGGGGTAAAGTGGACCAAAACACAAAACTTAACCAAACTTTCAATTTTCTAAGTATAAAGGGCCCATAATTCCGTCCAAATGCCAGTCAGAGTAACATAACTTTGCATGCACAGTCCCCTTACGATAGTTAGTAATTGTTGCAAGTATGAAAGCAATAGCTTTGATACTTAAGGAATAAAATGGACCTAAACACAAAACTTAACCAAAATTTTCAATTTTCTAAGTATAAAAAGGGCACATAATTCTGTTAAAATGCACGCCAGAGTTATCTAACTTTGTCTGCCCAGTCCCCTCATGATAGTAAGTAAGTGTACCAAGTTTGAATGCAATAGCATTGATACTTTCTGAATGAAGTGGACCTAAACGCAAAACTTAACCAAAATTTTCAATTTTCCAAGTATAAAAAGGGCACATAATTCAGTCAAAATGCACGCCAGAGTTATCTAACTTTGCCTGCCCAGTCCCCTCATGATAGTAAGTAAGTGTACCAAGTTTGAATGCAATAGCATTGATACTTTCTGAGAAAAGTGGACCTAAACGCAAAACTTAACAGGACGCCGACGCCGACGCAGACGCCAACGCCAAGGTGATGACAATAGCTCATAATTTTTTAAAAAAAATAGATGAGCTAAAAAAATGAACAAATCATTGATATATTTTTAAGAAAAAGAACTGAGACATTCAGCTGTGAATATTACATTTATACAAACATGTGTATTCATATAATAAATATCATTACATATAAAAGAATGACTTCTTAAGTTTCCCCTTTTCCTAAAAAACGACGCGTTTTTCCCCTTTGGATGGGCCCCGCAACCATTCCCCTATTGGAGAAAAAAAAAACACTGGCACAGAAAAATGCTCAAATTTAAGTGCCTGGTTGACCACCACTAGAAGGCCTGTTGGTTTCACATTTTGGCTTGTTGGCTCAAAATTTAGTTATTGAGATCCCTGCATACCACCCCAAATTTACATCAGTGAAATATTACCCCATTTTTACAACAGTGAAATACCACTCCACATTTACATCAGTGAAAATAACCTCAATCTTTAATGTTATTTTTTTGTAGCGCCCCCCCCCCCCTTCTCTTTTGTGCGAATGTTTTATCTAGCGCAGTATGGTTCCTTTTTCAGTTATTAATGTTTTTCTGTCCTTGAAAACCATAATTGAATGCTTATGGGGCAAAGGTCCTGCAATAAATATTTTATCAAATATTTATTAAATTTTATAAAATTATTTATTTAAATAATTAAGTAAGCCTTGTTCCAGCATTATCACTTTATATCAAATATATATATATATACGTCTATACGGCCATAGTTCAATTACTTCAATATTCCAAATATTCATAGATACGCAAACATCCTTAATTTTAATTTTGGACTAACATCCTGCGCCTTGCAGATATCATCAAATGTTTGCGTAAAATCTATTTTTGTTTACATGGAAGGCAGATTGTTTGCGTGAAATCTACTAATGTTGACATTGAAGGCAGATGCAAACAGCATAAATGTGCAAAGAATATGAACATGAGCGCAATTATATCTGCCATCAATTTTCTTGCTGCATACAAGTATGGTAAGAAATCTAGGCCAAAACATCTGGATAAGACAGCTTCAGTAAAACAAGAGGGTCAACATTCATCCTTGTTGACTGTGAGTACTTAAATAGTGGATTTCTAGGAAGAGCAGTTAATAACAAGGGCTGTTTGTAAAACATGCATGCCCCCCATATGGGCTGTCCGTTGTACTGGCAGCCATTGTGTGAATACGACTTTTGTCACTGTGACCTTGACCTTTGACCTAGTGACCTGAAAATCAATAGGGGGCATCTGCAAGTCACGATCAATGTACCTATGAAGTGACATGATCCTAGGCAAAAGCGTTCTTTAGTTATCATCCGAAAATCATTTTACTATTTAGGGTCAACGTGACCTTGACCTTTGACCTTGTGACCTCAAAATCAATAGGGGTCATCTGCGAGTCATAATCAATCTACCTATGAAGTTTCATGATCCTAGGCATGTGCATTCTTGAGTTATCATCCAAAAATCATTTTACTATTTCGGGTCACCGTGACCTTGACCTTTGACCTAGTGACCTGAAAATCAATAGGGGTCATCTGCGAGTAATGATCAATCTAACTATAAAGTTTCATGATCCTAGGCATATGCGTTCTTGAATTATCATCCGAAAATCATTTTACTATTTCGGGGTCATCGTGACCTTGACCTTTGACCTAGTGACCTCAAAATCAATAGGGGTCATCTGCGAGTTATGATCAATCTACCCATGAAGTTTCATGATCCTAGACGTATGCGTTCTTGAGTTATCATCCGGAAACCATTTTACTATTTCGTGTCACCGTGACCTTGACCTTTGACCTAGTGACCTCAAAATCAATAGGGGTCATCTGCGAGTCATGATCAATCTACCCATGAAGTTTCATGATCCTAGGCGTATGCGTTCTTGAGTAATCATCCGGAAACCATTTTACTATTTCGGGTCACTGTGACCTTGACCTTTGACTTAGTGACCTCAAAATCAATAGGGGTCATCTGCAAGTCATGATCAATGTACCTATGAAGTTTCATGATCCTAGGCCCAAGCGTTCTTGAGTTATCGTCTGACAACCACCTGGTGGACGGACCGACCAACTGACCGACCGACCAACAGACAGACCGACATGAGCAAAGTAATATACCCCCTCTTCTTTGAAGGGGGGCATAAAAATTGCATCCGTTTTCTGAATAAGTGGCTCTTGACTGACTTCATAGAAATACATGTTGAATGATACTAAGTACAAATCTTTCCCCATCACTGCCATGTCATGATAAAGATTCATAATTATGTATATTGGGCACCTATTATACATATTTTCGAGTGAGCTGGTAGGGTGTTGTTAGTGAAGTTCTGTCTAAAGCTGGACTTTTAAAACACATGATGAGACAGCAAACTTTTCACAAGAAACAGCTTGTAAAATACGATGTATAGATCAGTATTGTACAGTCAGTACTTGGTCCCTAGCCTTAAAAAAATACACAGTTTTGGATACAATGTAAATTGTATAAGTTAATGTTAACGACGAGACATATAGCATGTGCATTGTGACCAGAGTGTTACTTTTTTATTAAAGATGTTGGTGTTGTTGAATTTTCTTTTAAAGCAGAACCACAAACATTGATAGGATGCAATGTGTTCACATGAGATAGATTATTTTGGTTTACAGTGAAAATAAAATAAAATACAAACTTGTCATGATTTAAGATTAGCAATGGTAAGCATCATTAAACTCAATTCCTGATTGTTTTAATCCAGGCAAAGGCCTGACTGGCCATGGAGGTATACAAGAAAGAACACAAGAGCGCAAATGGTTCTGTGGCATTTATCTAAAACTGCATGAAACTAAAAAAACTTAACAGGTGGTTTTCGCAAGGTTTTATCAAAAACTTCTAAAGAAATTTACCCAGCACCTTAAAGCCATGATTTTGAGAAAAAAAATAAATAAATATGAGTAACAAGAGTCAGTGCATTATCATCATTTTCTTCATCATCATTATCACAATTGTCAAATAATAATCATAATATCTGTATAAATTTCATAATAATCGTCATCATCACCATCACCATCATCACCATGATCATCATCATCATCATCATCATCATCATCATCATCATCACCATCATCACCATCATCATCACCACCATCATCACCATCATGACAATCATGACAATCATGACAATCATCACCATCATCATCATCATCATCATCATCATCATCATCATCATCATCATCATCATCATCATCACCACCACCACCATCATCATCATCATCATCATCATCATCATCATCATCATCATCGACATCATCATCATCATCATCATCTTCATCATCATGATCATCATCATCATCATCATCCTCATCATCATTATCATCATCGTCATCATCGACTCCACCAGCACCACCATCACCATCGCCATCATCATCATCATCAGCAGCAGCAGAAGCATCATCATCATCATGATCATCATCATCATCATCATCATCATCCTCTTCCTCCTCATCATCATCTTCAACATCATCATCATCATCACCATCATAACCATCATCATCACCACTACCACCACCACAACACCATCACCATCATCACCATCATCATCATCATCATTATCATCCTTATCATCCTTCTCATCATTCTCATCATCATCATCTAAATCATCATCTTCATCATTAGCAATGCTCATGCTTTTTTTGTCAAAAACAGAAAAATACATGTAATATATTATATAATGTATATAAATGATGGGCAGATTAAATATTGTCATTTACATTAGACATTTGTTGAACACCATATAACACTTGCCTGTGTTATATGTTCTTTCGGAAACATACTGTTATTATTTAATGAACATGCTGAGACCAATTTGTGTCAATTATTATCTATCTTTTTTTTTAACACAGACCAACTCCACACAACTCCACAAAACCTTTTTTTGTAATATTATTTATAATTATTATTATTTAAAAAAATGTACACATGTTTTTAAATATCATTTATTGTGAAATCCAAATGTTTAAATATATCATTACCCCAAAAGAATAAATAAATGTTATACTGTAAAATCTTAGTATTGAGCATCTGTTTACAGGCTTTTAAGTCTTCTATTTTGATATGACAGAAGAGGTTGCATTTAATTATTAAAGATCTATATGCCTGATCTGATAAAAAAAAATCTACTTGAAATAAGAATTTTATAAAGCAATGAGCATTATTTTTTGTGTTATACTGCTGTATTGAATGAAAGCGTTTTGTTTCTCATAGATGGTGACTAATTCCCCAGAAGTGGTTGTCACACTCTCTTCATTATTGCTTGTTATTAAACGTTACAATAATCTGACTTGGTCAGTGGCTTCACAGTTAGACCCCAAAGAAGTGCTTGTTAAGTTTGAGGTCAATGTCAAATTAAAAATGAAGTCCGGTATATAGAATATCCTAGCAATTGTCAAAATACAATGCCCTTGCATGAAACAAAGCTCTTCATAATCATAATTGATGCAAGATCAAATATATCATTGATTGTTACTCTCAAACAGACAGACAAAAAACAATGACTGGACAGCAAATTGAAATAAAACGTTAGGCATTACAATGAGCTTGAATAATGACAATTATAACTGGAGCTTTGTCACAGACGTGACGAATACCCCCACATGACCCATTGAAACAGAATATTTTGCATGTTGTCTTAACAAAAAAAGCAGACACCATGCTCAATGTTTAAAACGCACTAAGTGACCCCGTGACCTAGTTTTTGACCCAGCATTGCCCAAGTTTGAACTTGATCTACACATTATCTCGATACAACTCCTGACCAAGTGTGGTGAAGATCAGATGAAAACTACTTGAATTAGAGAGCGGACACCATTATCAATGTTGAAAACACACTAAGTGAACCCAAGACGCCAGTTTTTGACCCGGCATGACCCATATTCGAACTTGACCTAGACATCACCTAGATATAACATCTGACCAAGTTTGGTGAAGATTGGATGAAAACAACTTTAATCAGAGAGCGGACTCTTTATACGGAGCGACAGACCAACCGACCGACAGACCGACTGACCAACAGACACGCTCAAATTCGTTTGGTGGAGTATAATTAACAAAGAACTAGGCCAGAGTAAAAAATGAGGTTAATTTCAAGGAGAAACTAAAGATGGGTAAATTTGGTGTAACCGAAATTTAGACCTTCTGAGTGTAAGTCCCAAAGTTGGTCAATTTCATAGTCAAGATGAAGCAGGTGATTTTAGTTTATTAAGAGTGTTCATAGAAACCATCCATGTCAGTGTTTAAGCATTGTAGAAAGCGAAAATGTTGTTAGATGGAATACGTACATTTTAATTAACCCTTTCCCACTCAAAGCAATGTAAAAATGGCTATGTGAAAACAGCATAAAACCAGAACAGCCTGTGAGTAACTCGCAGGCTGTTCAGGTTTTATGATGTTTGCTGCTAATCAGTATTTAAGAGTTTGAAATGAAGCCTTTTAAACTTGCATCTAGTAAGATAGGTCTTTATTTAAATTTAACTTTCTGAGGGAATGCAAATGCGTCAAAATACGGAGCTAAGTGGTAAAGGGATAAACAACAACAACATTTATTTAGCAATAAAGCTTATACAAGCTCTCAGCCTATATAAGATCTTAGCCTACAAGAGATTGGACTCTGCATTAGTCTAAACCAAAAGTAGGTGAGCGTCAACAGCAACGTGCAGTAAGGTTGATATGGGTGTGTTGGTAGTGTTCAAGTACAAAATCCATGCAAGTAAGAAAGATTTGTGTTCACCCTGTAGAGATGGAAGGATGGGTCAATCAATATGTACCTCCCAAATCAGTCAATGCAGGGGCATACACAATATTTTTGGTCTTCTCATAAATATATTAATTTTAGTACTAGACACATTTTGCTGTCACTTATTATTATTATTGTGATCAACGGAAATAACCACTGGTGAGGAGCGTCAAGCAGATCTGGTATACGGAAGGGCATGCTTAAATGTAGACTGTGAAGAAAAGATAGCTAAGTATTACAATCATGTACATCCTAGTTCATGCATACAACTTCAACCAAATTAAACACGATAAAGAGTAAACCACTTTACAGTCATATCAGATAATTGCTAAAAATTGTTCTTTTTATTGGTAGCTTAGGGTTAATACAAACAGTGCGAATTATTATCAGAAAACACAAGTGGGACAGCCACATTCATGCTTACAAGAAAAGCCTAGCAAGGCAACATTAAGGTTATACAATTATCTACAATATAACATGTCTGCGCATTTTAATACAATTACCTAACAAGGGCTGTTTGTGAAACATGCATGCCCCCCATATGGGCTCTCAGTTGTTGTGACAGCCATTTTGTAAATATGTTTTTTGTCACTGTGACCTTGACCTTTGACCTAGTGACCTGAAAATTAATAGGGGTCATCTGCGAGTCATGATCAATGTACGTATGAAGTTTCATGATCCTAGCCATAAGCTTTCCTGAGTTATCATCGAGAAACCATTTTACTATTTCGGATCACTGTGACCTTGACCTTTGACCTAGTGACCTCAAAATCAATAGGGGTCATCTTCGAGTCATGATCAATCTACCTATCAAGTTTCATGATCCTAGGCATAAGCATTCTTGAGTTATCCTCCAGAAACCATTTTACTATTTCGGGTCACTGTGACTTTGACCTTTGACCTGAAAATCAATAGGGGTCATCTGCCAGTCATGATCAATCTACCTTTCAAGTTTCATGATCCTAGGCATAAGCGTTCTTGAGTTATCATCCGGTAACCATTTTACTATTTCGGGTCACCGCGACCTTGACCTTTGACCTAGTGACCTGAAAATCAATAGAAGTCATCTGCCAGTCATGATCAAACTACCTATCAAGTTTCATGATCCTAGGCATACGCGTTCTTGAGTTATCATCTGGAAACCATTTTACTATTTCGGGTCACCGTGACCTTGACCTTTGACCTTGTGACCTGAAAATCAATAGGGGTCATCTGAGAGTCATGATCAATCTACCTTTCAAGTTTCATGATCCTAGGCATAAGCGTTCTTGAGTTATCATCCGGTAACCATTTTACTATTTCGGGTCACCGTGACCTTGACCTTTGACCTAGTGACCTGAAAATCAAAAGGGGTCATCTGCAAGTCATGGTCAATCTACCAATCAAGTTTCATGATCCTAGGCATAAGCGTTCTTGAGTTATCATCCGGAAACCATTTTACTATTTCGGGTCACCGTGACCTTGACCTTTGACCTAGTGACCTGAAAATCAATAGGGGTCATCTGCGAGTCTTGATCAATCTACCTATCAAGTTTCATAATCCTAGGCATAAGCGTTCTTGAGTTATCATCCGGAAACCATTTTACTATTTCAGGTCACTGTGACCGTGGCCTTTGACCTAGTGCCCTGAAAATCAATAGGGGTCATCTGCGAGTCATAATCAATCTACCTATCAAGTTTCATGATCCTAGGCATAAGCGTTCATGAATTATCATTCGAAAACCATTTTACTATTTCGGGTCACAGTGACCTTGACCTTTTACCTTGTGACCTCAAAATCAATAGGGGTCATCTGCAAGTCATGATCAATATACTGTAATATGTAACAGTTATGAAATTATCAATTAAATCTACTTACACATGTTTTATTAACTCCAGATACTTGCTAACAATCCATTGTTTGTCACAATTCAGTAATTCCAATCCAAAAATACGCTCCATGTTTGTTTACTATGACGCTGTCAGCCAGCTGTGTAGGAATACGACCTACATTTTCAATTGCACAATATAATTTGTTATTCCTAACTATTGTTCTCCAAAATTAATGGCTTTCACTTGTATTATTAATCTAAGGATGCATTTGTGTATTGCATTTTGGTAAAGTTATGTTCCAGTTGCAAATGCTTTGGAACTATTTCGTTAGGCATAGAAAGCCTATTCATCATTTAGTTTCATGTTTCCATTGTATTATTAAAATGTTTAACAGAATTTAAATGCAGAACATTTCTGCCTGATATTATGTATTAATGTTATGTGTTTTAATACAAATTGCTTTTTATAATGTAACAACTCATATTATTGACTTACTTTGTTGATTTAGGATTCCGAAATGCTGTTTAGGAAAATGGCTCTTTGTAAACTTGTTTTATTGGTTAAGGAATTCCTAAGTGCACGCTGATTGGTTGGGACGCCTAAGTTTCGGAATCCTAAAGCATCTTCACTATAAATAGCGCGCAGCATCACGGATTCTTCACCTCGGTCAATGACTCAAAATCCACGTCATTTAAAAGTAGGAAACCTACCAGCTTAAGCTAAAGCCATCATAATGGTAGGGAATAGTTCTGTAAAATCTTAAGTATTCTTTTAAGTTATTTAAAATAGTAATCAAGTAACAGTGATGCTGCGCACCTTCATCATACTTATAGTTATTTATTCGTAAACCAAACTTCTTAAGACGCGTTCTACGATTTGAATGAATAGATTTGTTAAACCTTAACTCGGCCGTTTGTTCTATCCTGACAACTTAGAAGTGTCTAAGTATTACAGTACCTATGAAGTTTCATGATCCTAGGCCTAAGCATTCTTGAGTTATCATCCGGAAACCACCTGGTGGACGGACCGACCGACTGACAGACCGACCGACCAACCGACCGACATGTGCAAAGCAATATACCCCCTCTTCTTCGAAGGGGGGCATAACAATTGTTTATATTAATTTTGTATGAGAGAAGTTTTGCCTAACTGCTCCAGATGTATGTTGTTAAAAACAATAAATACAGAAGAAATGTAATGAAGTAGTTTTTGGATAATTAACATGTATTAACTTACAAAAACGAGGTTTATACCCTGCAGTGTTGTAACCTTCTAGCTCTTGAGCAATATATCAAAGGGAACATATAACGCTGCCATTTGAAAAACTCAGATATCAACAAGAACAGCAAATGAACGCAAAATCAATTCCATACATTACTGAAAAAACTAATTTCTTTGTCATGGGATGGATCGCCATGATTTAGTTGTATTATGCAGTAAACACAATGACCTTATTGTTGTTTTATGCAGTGAACACGTTGGTCTCATTTACATGTATTTGTATTATGCGGCGAACATGTCAACCTTATTTAATTGTATTATGCAGGGAACACGAGAACTGATTATTGTTTTATGCAGGGCCCCACATCAATTTACGTAGATCATTTCTAAGGGGTTAAACAATGTATGATCATCATCATGCTTCTAAGTGTATAACAGTCCTGCAAATCCCTTTTACAGTAATATTTACCTCTACCTTTAATCTTGATTAACATCACAGGTATCAGGGTGTTATATTTTACTACACAATTGTACCACTCTTACCACACAGGCTTTTTTATTTAAATGAAGCACAAGACCACAAAAGCCAATAAGAAACATACAAATATTGCTACATTTATGAATATAATCAGTCACTATGTTAGGGTCGAATAGTTTAGCAAGACAGTATACAAAATAAAATAAAATTTTGCGACAAAATTTGATTTAATTTCCTTTGTTATAAAGTAATTTACTTAAGTTCAAATACATGTACTTCTTCAGAATGTGATTCAAACAGAAGAAAGGGAGAACAAACATAAATGTATGTTTCTCTCCTACCAGTTGATAATTTACAAATTATAATAAGTTTAAACTAAGTAAGAAATTTGAGTTGTAACCTATGTAACTATTTTTTATAACAGACAATGGGTAAAATAAATATTCTAGTCTGATCGAAATATATATGTCATTCCAACGTCATGGCATATTTACATTATTCAGGGATTGGTTGCAATATTTTACAATTGGTAGCATGAACCAATGATTTTTTTAAACATAAGTTATTGATTACAAATGATTGCAGGACACCTATTAAAGATTTCAGAATGCATTTTCTGTTTGTTTAAATGAATTACTCCGCGTATTTGTTAATGATTTTTATTTCGGAACAAGGGATTGCAAACTTTTAAATAATGCTATTGGATTTCTATCCAAAAACTGGTACTATGAGATTACTGGAGAAAATGCTCACATTCTAAAAAACATTTATAGTTCTGATGTTTATTCTTGAAAATGTATCTTCTTCAGGCCACGACTTTTTTTTTAATGGGTTACAAAAATTATTTTGAAAATGGTCCATCGGGCGGTCGAAAAAAAAAAAAAAAAAAAACATTGGAAAAATAAGTTAATACTTATAACATCAGAACAAAGACATCATATCTTTTATAACCTTAACACAGAGACGAAAAATCAAATTATGCAATGAAACACATCTATATCTTCAAATGAAATGAGTCACCTAAAAGCACCTTTTGTAACATCAGGCAATTTTAAACACTCCATTAAATGACATGCGTTCTTCTCCCATTAAAACGAAAAACTGCGCTTCATTTCCGTAATTCGATGCGCACCATTACGCAATGCTATGCCCGTTGCATAAATCTTATATAAGATAAACTACTCATACACAAAGTTTGTGTTTGCTCTTATTGGACTTATGACATCGTCCATGAAAAAAAATCGAGGTAGATCGATCCCCGCGTCGTCGCGGTTATGTTTGTTAAAGTTGTTGTTGTCATGAAAACTCGTTGATTTACAACGCAAAACGTCTTATTTGAACTGACGCAAATCAATACAATCATATTTGTCAACTTGGTTTTTGCTTTATTTTGATAATTTAATCCAAAGTTTAATGTTAGCAAGTGTTTTTACTGGAATTGTAAACAAGGAGCCAGTTAAAGTCTTCCGAAAATGTGCAGTTTGTGTGAATTGACAGTTTGACGTCATCAAAGGAAAGCCGCTTGCTGTCTGAAGCAATAAAGCGACAAATTTCGCGCCGACAAAATTGGCTTCCTTTGTCAAGCAATCAACATGCCGAACCAATCGTGGGTTTGTTTCTCAATTGCAATCCTCCAATTTAATAATAGCACGTGCATAGCTCCGCCTTCGAATCTTTTGCAGAGAACGGAGGTGGAGTTTAACAGTTAATTGAGCTAGTATTTTACGCAAGTTGAGTTCCGATTTGCTGAAATTATTCGGCCCTAAGCATTAAAACGACAAATACATTTATCAATGATTTTCCGAGATATACCGATTTGTTCCGATTTCCAAACTTTCTGTACAGTTCCTATAAACTATGGCGGACGTGTTTACAAAATTCCTAAACACATATATTGTAAATAATGGCAGAGTTTTATTGGATTATTTATACTAATTATCAAATTGCAAGGTAATACTTTTTTATCTACTATAATATCGGATTTGTTTAATATAATTAACATGTTAAACAATATAAATGCGTCATAGACTCGGAAATAAATTTTGATGCGGTCGACATTTTACTGACGCTGATTTTCCTATTGTCTGTAATTAAATAAATTTTGAGAAGTGCCCATAAAAGGACTGGTACATACTGTGTCACATTGAAAAATATCCCGATCTCTGTAATATATGTGAACCAATCGTTGATTGTTCTTACTTGATTTTATTCGCAACCGAACTCAAACCGGATCGTTTTTTTTTCTTGTTTCGCTCGTTTTTCAGTGCGGTCGGGAATAAAATATATAAAAAAAGACGATTTTCCGATTTTATTTTTTTTCCCATTTTCCAAAAATTAGGGTCGGCGGTTTTGTAACCCAAGAAATATAAAAGTTGTGGCCTCACTAACAATAAATGCCACTTTTGCTCAGAAAGAACAGATACTGATGCTTAAGTTGTTTTTTTTGTCTTTAATTTCAATCAGCATAAAGTCTATTTTCAAGTGCATTGTTTATTCAGCAACAATGCAGAGTTTATTGACTTTTTATACTGAATAAAAACATGTTCAAGAAAAGTAAAACATTTCATTTAACACTCCATGTCTAAACAACAAAATAAAGGCAAAGTAATTGACATATCATGTACTTCCTAATAGTAACATGACAATCCTAGGATGGCACCCTAGCAACCCAGTGGTTAGTTCCTATGTTCAAATCAATCTGTTATGTCATTATTGTTTTAGGAAAACATTTTATGTTTGTAATATTTTTTTAATAAATCAATAAATTAATATTGTTTTAGACTAATAAATTAAAACGTACTGATTTAAAGTAAATATTCTAAAAATTATTGGCATTTTATTTATGTGTAGAAAATTTAGCTAAATCTTAAACAAATGCCTTTTTTCCAAACTATATATAATATTAATATTTTGTTAACAAAAAAATTAATGTGATGTGATAGCATTTTTAAATACAAAGAAATAACTCAAGATTAATCAGATACATGTATGTGGCATAATGTCCAAAATAAGTGGGTGGTCGAAGTTATAGGAATTTATGGAACTATCGAAAAAAGAATAACATAAAATATGTAGGGCCTGGGGATTTCAAATATTGTACGCACTAAATTTGGGGCTTCTTTTTTAAGCAATTATATAAAGACTTCCTGACCAAAATCAAGGTAATATTACTTTTAAATCATTAACGTATCCGCATACACCAAGAAAGTTGTAGAATATTTGAAGGAAAACATACGCATTTATACGAAAACTTGTGATGTGAAATGTCCAATGGTTACGAAAATTACCGAAAAACAGCATGTTGCGGTTTACAAAAAACAAATAACTGCACCCAAATATTTTAATGTTACTGACTATAACGGGTTGATACATGTATGATTTTGCTTCTCATTTAATAAATTGACAATATCAAGGCCGACACACTTGAAATATGAAGGATATTCTGTCCTTTGGACTATGTCTATCAATACAGTGTATATAAATAAGATCGGCAACTTCCGAAACCAATTGGAAAATGCTGACAGGCACAAAATGTTTTCAAAATTCTTATTTCTGCAAATATTCTACCACATAATGACATTTCTTGTGTATTTATTGTGTTTTTTTACTAAGAAAGTGACGCCGATATTCGACGTCTTCCCCTACCAGAATTTTTCCCCTAAAAATACCATTTCCCCTCCAAAAATATAAGTTTTCACCAAAATATAATATTTTACTCTCAAAGAAATGTTGCTTTTTTTCTTTTGGGAAGTCGACACTTATCCAATTTGTACCATGTACAACGATCTCCCTCTCTCTCTCTTTCTCTCTCCCGACGAACACTCAAATCTGGGAATCCCAGTGATTCTATATATAGCTCTTAAATTACGTCATGGAAACCGGGCAACTAATCGTATTAATCATGTGACTATTTTACTGGATTCCGGTCTTGCGCGAGAAGGGTGTTTCGTCAATAAATTACCGGAAACCAGTCGAATTTTCATCCGGGTTATGTGAAAGCCAAGATATAAACGTTTAAACAGAAAAAAGTCTCACAATTGGCGTTCATACACGAACAAAATAAAACGTTCGGACTCGGAAAATATTAATTGCGTTGAAGCTTTTTTTAAGAATGAATCATCAAAAATCATTGAAACCCAGCAGGATTCGGAGGTACATGTAATCAACATCGATTAATACTGTCGGATTATTGTGAAAGTGAAAGTAGACAATCGGCAGCTGCCGCACCTTTCCCTTCCTATACTGTAGCAGATCTAGATCGTCAACCCATTCATCATGAAACTGAAATCATAATATTGACATCGTTCCCCGGCCCCAGTTGAAAACATTTCCCATTATTAGATCTACACCTGCAACTTTATTTAGGACTTTGACTTTAATATCATACTTGTTCATGTGTTTAAGAACAAAAACGTCAGAGACATGCCTCTTTTTCTAAAAAAAACCCTGAAGTCTGTAGGTGAGTTATAGACATTGAAATGAACAGTTTTTATTTTTTCCCCAAATATGTATCTTTCGCACTCGATTTTCCCCTTTTACCCAGCGTCCAGCTTCTTCCCCTTTTTCTAAAAAAAAACCCTGATACCAATAAATAAATGATTTTCAAGCAATAGCATGTTGATTTCAATCAGGAACACTGTCTATTACCGTGAAACAAATATTCCAATCTCTATAGTTTACAATTTTTGTGATGTAAATAGCTTGCATGTAGCATGGAATTGAATGTTCTGTCAGATAAGTGTTTCAACTTTCTGGAGTGGGTGATTTCAGACTGTTTAATCCAACTAGAAAAGAGCTCTTAAAGTTAGTTAGACTCATGTAAAGTGAAGTAATAAAGAACCACTTTTGGTTAACAACCCAAATATGACCTCCCTTGTTGGATCTTGCTACATTTGGAAATGGAAGTGACATATACGAGTAATGCCAGTCCAAGGGAGAAAACTCAAAATTTAATTGTTTACCAAACTTCTCTGTTTGTCCAGGAATTATTACTTAATTTCACTTCATGGAATTGTAGAAGTTCTTAATGTCTTTATTAAACTGAAATACATACTGAATATACTTTTAGACATGAACTAAAGTCATAAACATGATGTTTGAGGTAAATATATGGAATTTGTGAAATACTCATTCAAAATAATTTGACCACATTAATACTGGTGATAAATAACAGGCTTGATAATGAATTGCTTAGAACAACTTGCTATTATCTTGAATTAATAAATAATTGTCTTAAACTTCAATGTTCAACACAAATTTTCAACACACAGTATCAAATATGGATTTCTTCTCAATTGGGTAAGGACTGCAAAGACATGTCCAAGTTTTCCTGTGGTTTAAAGGAACATGTCAAAAGCCAAAAGTGGTACTTGAAATGACACACATTTGACAGCAGACAATGACGGATCACAATATCCCATACTTTAGAACTTAAACCATAGTTCAGCACGCAATCTGTGATTTGGCTGCATGCCACTGAGGCTGTGGCTGTTATTGAAATATAGTTTATCTTACCTGACAAGACATGGCTTGTAATTCTTGACTTGACAACTATCCCTGCACAGATCACTTCCACCTCAACAAGTTGGAGGTCAGTACAGGTCCAGTGGCTGACTTAAGTTCAATTCCTGCTGCTCACTTGACAACTATTCCAACTTAAGTCACTTCCACCAAGACATGATGGAGGTCCGTAGTGTCTTGATTTAGTTCTGGTACCACTACTCACTAGACTACTATTCCAACCAGTCAATGTCACCTAGACACTTAATTGGATCATGTCAGTACATTGCCAGTGTCTGATTTGAGTTCCATTATGCTGCTCAATTGGCAACTATTACAACTACAGTCACTTCCACATAGACAGGAAAGGAGGTTATATTTTACATGTCCAGTATCCGGCTAGAGTGTCATTTATTCTCAATACTCACAGGATATGTTTCACTTGCTGACCAATCAGCCTTCGGTACATCAACTGTGAATATACAAAAACAAAAATGAATGAGATAAATAATCTGATTTTTGTAAGTAAAATTATTTGTAAAGAAATCCATTTTGTTCTCTATGTACATGTGCTAAGTAGACCACCTGTTAGGGCAAAAAGTGCACCTGAAAGATAAGCAGGTTTTTGCAAAAATTCATACCTGTATCTACATTGAATTTACATTCATTATTAAATACCAAACACTACTTTGAAATCATGACTCATAGAATAAAACAAGAGCTGACAGAGGACAGCGCGCTCGACTATTCGAGTGCTTGACAGTAGAACGTAAACCATCATGGGGAAAGTGTTCATATTCAATAATTTATAACACAATCCAGGTCTTAACACTAAGGCACGTCCGAACGACATTCACTGCCTGTACCTAGGTCCAGGCTAGCCAATGTCCCAGTAACATGCCCGACCGGTGGTGTGTATTTTTGGCGGGATTATGTGTTCTATATAAATAAACTGCATTTAAATAAGCTTTTGAAAGATGAAAAAATCTTAATACAGTATGATCAGATGACAATTAAATCCCAGAGTGATGTCGGAGACTACAAACAGATCGTAACTCGAAATAGATTTGGAACTCCCTGATTGCAATCAAAAAGAGGCCGACAATTCAGAAATTCCCCTGCAGTTTTCCTGGTAAAACACGTCAGTACCTATTTTTAAACAATATTCCGCTAGATGCGGTTTTGATCGGTTTCCTCGAAGTGACGTGTTTTCTCGATAAATATACGTTTTAAACTAAAAGCCGGGATCGCCCAGGATTGTCCGGGATCAATGAAGGTATAGAACTGGACATTAACACACATTTAATATAAAATTATTATTTATTTATCAATTTTCAATAATTTTAATTTGTTTGATCGAGTAGAAGTGTTTTGACAATCTTTTTTACGCAATTCAATTAGTAAAACTTATATTAATGGTCGATCCCGGCTTTTTCCAGAGTTCACCTTGTACAATTGACACGACTACCATAACACGTTATTTGTTATTTTGCGACACCTAAGATTCACTTACCATTTGTTGTCAGACGGCAACTGCGGTAATCTATGTAAAAAGGTTTCAATGTTCATGTCGTTGTTTAAGTTTGACTTTATGGGTGGGGATGGGGGTTCCTCGGATAAGAAAAGAAAAGGGAAAGAAGAAAGTAAAAGAAAGTATGAGAATAAAAACAACAAGGAAATTTCTCCCAAAATGGCGTGAAGATTACAAACAGATGTCTTAAGTAGATATATATTGAATTCATTAGCATGAGTAAGGCAAGCTTATAATAATGATTGAATCATAATTGCGCATCTCCACGCACAAGAAAATACAAGTTAAATGATAAATATAAAGGTTTTGATAATAAATTGGTTGGGGCACATGAAAGATTGGTCAGGGCTAGTAGGTTCTGCATTTACTAGCCCGAATGGGCTAGTTGAAAAAAAAAGTAAGTGTTAAGCCCTGCAATCTTTCAAAGATAAAAAAAGGAAAAAAACTAATTTTGTTTTTGGGGGGGGGAGTAGGGGGACGAGAGGAGGGGGGGGATATAATGTGGGGTGTGGTCATTTATTTTATGTTTGAAAAATAAAAAAAGGAAAAAAAAAATGGGGGGTGAGAGGGGGGGTATAATGTGGGTTGTGGTCATTTATTAAATGATCTTTCAAAAATAAAAAAACGAAAAAAAAAAATGGGGGGGGAGGGGTGGGAGGTGGGGGGGCAGGGAATCTTGGGTGAGGCGTGGGGTATTGTTTGGGTGGAATCCATTATGGTATTCAGGTAAGTCTTGTTTTGTCAAAGTATTAATAAAATCTGATCATAAATAAAGAAGTTATGGCAATTTAAGCAAAATGTTCAATAATCTAAGTAAAAAAGGGGCCATAATTCTGTCAAAATGCTTGATATAGTTGTCTGCTGGGGAGATGTTAGTAAAGAAGTATGCAAATATAAAAGCAATATGTCAAAGAACATAGAAAACATTTGGGGTAATACGCATTGATAGATTTATCAATAATATGCATATTCTAAGTATAAAAGGGGCAATAATTCTGTCAAATTGCTTGAAACAGTGGTCTGCTCTTGTTTATAGGTTGGGGTCATGTTGGGAAACAAGTATGCAAAATATAAAAGCAATATGTCAAAGGACATAGGAAACATTTGGGGTAGTACTCAAACTTTAACATAGATTTATCAATAATATGCATATTCTAAGTATTAAAGGGGCTATAATTATTTCAAAATGCTTGATACAGTGGTCTGCTCTTGTTTATAGAATGTGGTCATGTTGGTAAACAAGTATGCAAAATATGAAAGCAATATGTCAAAGGATACAGGAAATATTTGGGGTAGTACGCAAACTTTAACATATGTTTATCAATAATATCTAAGTATAAAAGGGAAAAGGGGCCATAATTATGACAAAATGCTTGATAGAGTTGTCTGCTCTTGTTTACAGGTTGGGGTCATGTTGGTAAACAAGTATGCAAAATATGAAAGCAATATGCAGAGCTCCAGATAAGGGTCGTACAGCCGTACATACGGCTTTTTCATGAAGATTTACGCATTTATTTTTATAAACGGGACGTACAATTACAACTTGAATATCCCTTTTACGCATTTACGAAAAAAAACTGGCCATACCGATATGTCCGCGTCAGCGCAGCGTGATTTGTTGGTCTCAAACCTTACGGTGCCTTTTCATTTATTTAAATTACCGAAAAGTTGTAGACTGGGTTCGGTATTATTGTCTATTCTGTTGCGTGATTTCTGGTTACTTGTAAACCGGTCAAAAAAATAAGTCTGCGCGCAAGGAGGGCCGGCTAAACTGAAGGCGGTTAATAAAACACACTTTGTTGTCCTACAATGGCTACATATGGTCGTCTTACCATCCTGACATTCAATCTGTAAACCCAGGAAAAAGACATTCTCACCCCGATATTAAACAATTTGATTGCATCAGTGGCTAAAAATGTGGCTTTGACAGTTAACTGCTAAGGCAATTATTCTTTTGAGATGAGACAGTGACATTTGTGTTAATTAACTTAGCTTACTAGTTGGCTTGTGTTTTTTTGTCAAGAAAAATTATTTAAATGAAGAACTAGTATTTAGTCATGAGTTTTAATATGTAGTTGTATTTCAAATTTGCATCATAATTTTGAATGGAAAACCTAATAAAGTAACTGTTTAAGAAGCTAAGTATATTTATTATAATTGCTGCAAATGTTTCTGTAAAGGCAGTTATACACCCTTCAATATTCAAGAACACGGGTAGTACAGTACTACCTGTATTTTTGGATATGGTAGTACAAGTACTAATTGATTTTCGCGTTACTCCTTGTCTTTCTGTCAGTGGCAGTACCGTTACTAATTTCACAAATCCTTATCTGGAGCTCTGATATGTCAAGGGAAAATGACAATAATTGGGGTAGTACGCAAACTTTAACATTTGCACAATCACGGAAACGCAAACGGAAACGCCAACGGCAACGGCAACACCGATGCCGGGATGAGTAGGATAGCTCCACTATAGATATTTCATAAATAATAGTCGAGCTAAAAATGTTCCAAATCTTATTATGTTGAGAGTTGTTTTTTCAACTGTTCTTATAGCTCGATTAAATAAGATTTGAACAAGAGATGTGTTTGTCAGAAACACAATGCACCCTAATGCGCCGCTTTTTTTTTTTTACATTTGACCTTGAAGGATGACCTTGACCTTTCACCACTCAAAATGTGCAGCTCAATGAGATACACATGCATGCCAAATATGAAGTTTCTATGTTGAATATTTAAAAAGTTATTGCAAAACTTTAATGAAAGGTTTAAGTTTTTTGTTGTTGTAGTTTTTTACCTTTGACCTTATAGGATGACCTTGACCTTGACCTTTCACCACTCAAAATGTGCAGCTCCATGAGATACACATGCATGCCAAATATCAAGTTGCTATGTTCAATATTTCAAAAGTTATTCCAAAACTTTAATGTAAGGTTTTGATGACAGAATGACAGAATGACGAATTGACGGAATAACAGACAGACAGGCCAAAAACAATATACCCCGGATCTTTCGATCCGGGAGCATAAAAATTGGTTACCAATTGTTGAAGACATTACTAGGTTTTCTAGTTTTTGACCACAATTGACTTTAATTCTGACATAGCTTTTATAATGACAAGATGAACATTCTGACCAAGTTTCAATAAGATTTAAAATTTAATAATGATTAATAAAACAGTACATTTGGATTTCATTTTGTATATAAATAGGGCTGTCACGATACGCCGTGAACGTACTGCGGTATATCGTGGTACAGCAACACTGTATTGCGGTACGTACCGCGATATTTTACAGAATATGTATCTGTGAAGAAAACAGCAGAATAACAAGTTTTACAAACTTTATTAAACTCAATAATCAGAAAACATTGGTATCATAATATGACTAGAAACTGTAAAAAAAAACTGTAATAAACTTGATAGAAGTAGTCATTGTTATTGTTATTGTTATTCGCGTCTTTTTCTAAAATTTCTGCCTTGTTGTTTACAATAGCTGTGACTACGATCTGTGTAAAATGCGGAGTCAGCAGGCCCAGTATTGGAAATCCGTAGCGTTCTGACTCTTCCTCGACTTATTCAGAATTATAAGATAACATGATTCGGAAGTGCCATGCTTTGAACGATCGATATACTACAGAAAGAAAATAAGAAATAGAATAAATATCTTTTGGATAATTATGAACTTATTTGCAAAGGAAATCTGTCCCAAATTCCAAAAAAAGGTAAGGTCCCATACATCGCCGTATTTTAAACGTGAAAGTTAAACATCTACCAGTGGAAGAGCTTGCTTGACCTGGATATTAACGGATTATTTATTTAGCCCTTTTGAATCGCTTCTACAGTTTTCAAAAGGATATCTATATCAAAATAATTATGTAATGTATTTATATCTGTGCTAATATAATAATATTAAACAAGAAATATCTTTAAAAAAGATATACGGCTTTGATTGTGGTTTGAGTTTGTGAAAGGTAAAGAGTTCAAAAAATGAGACCAATGATAGCAAATGTCTTTTTCTGTGCAGTTCTTAGCTGGATCACATGCAATACGGGATGTAACGCGGAGTTTTCGCGGCTTATTTTACATAATTACATATTGCTGGTCATAAACCTATAGATACAAAACAGAAAACCAAATGAAGAATGGAAGTGAAATTTAAACATATGAGTCAACCGGCCACACGCTAAGTATCCGTACATATTTTAAATATTTATACGCGCGTTCTTCGAACAAACCTGTTTTAGTGGTTTTTCGGGCATTGCTTTTTGATTCGATTATTAACAGTATCGAGAATCATCGTGCTCATGCTTAATACATTAGGCAATATGGTGGAATAATTCTTGTTAAATTAATTAACAAGAGTTCCGCGGTCGGAGATGACCGCATTGAAGCCGGATTTTTGATTTAAATGACAGGAAAGTACCTTTCGTGTTTTTGTCAATGCAATACTTAAATTACTGAAATATTGTTCAAAGGTCAAAACGAAATGTAAGTACTTTTCAAGGCATGAGCAAACCTTGTGTTATGTTTTGAATGCATGCATATACATGACATTGAAATGAATGACCTTGAAATGACCAGTGGTCATCTAAGTGTGCTTGCAAACCTTTACGTCAAGTTTGAGATTCTAGGTCCAAGCATACCAAAGTTATAACAATTTTAACATTTTAACATTGAAGGTCACATTGACCTTGACCTTCAAATGAATGACATTGAAATGAGCAGTGGTGATCTTCTAGTACTGGCCAACCTTTATGTCAAATTTGAAGACTCTAGGTACAAGCATACCAAAGTTATACAGGGCTTCCCCTGGCCCAAAAATTTCTGTAGCCAACATTTTAGCCAACTAGATTTTTTTGTAGCCAAATTTTAGAAACTGTAGCCAAAGTATTAGCAAAGCATTCTGAACCGCCTGTTGTATAGGCTACAGTATTGTTAAATAAGAAACTAAACAAAGAAGCTTTAATATGTTTATTACTATAATCATCATGTGTGCATAACAAAAAAACACAGTTGTGCAGCAAAGTACACATTAGTCATAGCCGACACACAGCCGCTTCACTTTTGGATATTGCTGCAGCCTGCGCATTTGTCATAGATGTTTTCAGACTATAGACGCTTGTGAGGCCTCTTTGTGATCTGAAATAAACAAAATCAAATATGCTTAATTTCAAAACAAAAAGCTCATTTTGAAAAGTGTCAATATATATTTATTATGAACATAAATTATTATTGTTATTTTTAATATATTATTAATAATATCAACAATATTCATGTATATACATTTCAATATTAATGATTGTCATTCTTTTTTATTACCTTTTGATTTTTCGTGTTTTGAAATGTTGTCTTTTTTCAACATACTACACCCATGTGCGAATGAATTTGATTTTTGAAACTGTATGCATATTTTGCAAAACATCGTTTTTGATTTTGCGTTATAATCTAACCACATGAATTCCGAAAGCCAAATATCTTTGAACAATCTATTGTCAGATTTTATTTTATTTGGACCGTCACCGATTCAATACATTCGTCAGCGTCCATTGGGCGCTTATTGCCTAAGGTTGCCATAGTGGAAAACGCAATTCTGACAATGTTTAGGCTTATATTCCCATAAACCTGTCGTCATTCACAATTGCAACACATTAAGACTATGATCTTTAACAAACATTGCAAACAATTAACAAACTACTCGAACTCAAAATCAATTATCAATTTCTTTACTTGCGTTCATTGTGTGACTTAGTTGATAATTCGCTAACTGCTATTACTCAAATTGATTGGAATCGGTAGCAGTCTTTAATCAGTGTTTATGGTTTATCTTAGCCGATAAGATGTACGATAACACCTTTTGTTTTCACACCAGCAAGCGTTCTATACATAGATGGTGACGTCACTGCCAGTACACAATGCACCAGCAAGTTTGCTTTGTTTCGATGACCGGTTCTGACCGGTGTTGCAGCAGACTGCGTATCAAATTTTCTGGTTAATAACACGATGATGTATTGACGCACAGTTGACGGTTAAAGAGTTTACTGGGATGGTACTTGACAGGCAAAAAACGTTTCGCAGAGCATTTTCGCCAACCGAGAATTTTATTCGCCGAATTTTAAAAACGTTTCGCTGAGCATTTTCGCCAACCAAGAATTTTATTCGCCGAATTTGCAAAACTTTCGCCAACGGCGAATTTGGCGAACGACAGCGGAAGCCCTGTTATAACATGGAATAAGAACTTTAACATTTTTACCTACCAAAGTTATAAGAACTTTAACATTTTTACATTCAAGGTCACAGTGACCTTGACCTTAGAATGAATGACCTTGAAATGACCAGTGGTCATCTAAGTGTGCTTGCAAACCTTCATGTCAAGTTTGAAGACTCTATGTCCAAGCATACCAAAGTTATAACAATTTTAACATTTTAACATTTAAGGTCACAGTGACCTTGACCTTCAAATGAATGACATTGAAATGACCAGTGGTCATCTTCTAGTACTGGCCAATCTTTATTTCAAGTTTGAAGACTCTAGGTACAAGCATACCAAAGTTATAACATGAAATAAGAACTTTAACATTTTTGCATTCAAGGTCACAGTGACCTTGACCTTCAAATGAATGACCTTGAAATGTCCAGTGGTTACTTACTAGTTCTGGCCAACCTTCATGTCAAGTTTCAAGACTCTAGGTCCAAGCATACCAAAGTTATAACAACTTTAACATTTTTACATTCAAGGTCACAGTGACCTTGACCTTCAAATGAATGACCTTGAAATGTCCAGTGGTTACTTACTAGTTCTGGCCAACCTTCATGTCAAGTTTCAAGACTCTAGGTCCAAGCATACCAAAGTTATAACAACTTTAACATTTTTATATTGAAGGTCACAGTGACCTTCACCTTCAAATGAATGACCTTGAAATGACCAGTGGTCATCTGTTAATCCTGGCCAACCTTCATGTCAAGTTTGAAGACTCTAGGTCCAAGCATACCAAAGTTATACCATGAAATAAGAACTTTAACATTTTTACATTCAAGGTCACAGTGACCTTGACCTTCAAATGAATGACCTTGAAATGACCAGTGGTTACTAACTAGTTATGGCCAACCTTCATGTCAAGTTTCAAGACTCTAGGTCCAAGCATACCAAAGTTATAACAACTTTAACATTTTTTATATTGAAGGTCACAGTGACCTTGACCTTCAAATGAATGACCTTGAAATGACCAGTGGTCATCTGTTAATCCTGGCCAACCTTCATGTCAAGTTTGAAGACTCTAGGTCCAAGCATACCAAAGTTATACCATGAAATAAGAACTTTAACATTTTCGAGCACGCCGCCACCCCGCCTGCCCGCCCAACAACATCAATCTATAAGCCGAGATTTTTTCGAAAAAAATCCGGCTAAAAATAATATTTATCATGGTATTGTTGAAAACACATAAAGAATCTATTATTAACATACCATAATTATATCGCTGAATATCTTCATTTAACATCTTGTGTGGTCTAAAGAAAATCTCAGTTCACCTAGTTCACGGATAGGGTCTATATTATATAACAAACTGGCCACGAACTCAGGTCAGCAAATAAGCGTCTTCGGACGCAGCGATGACCTGTAAATAAACCCTGATAACTCGCTGGTTGAAATGCAATGCATGAAAGTGAGGCCACGCTTCCACTGCTTTTTATACTTTTACATGTTAACATGTTGATAGGAATATGAAAGTCAGTACTAAAATGAGAACATAGCCTTTAAGTAAAAACACTGTTGCCTCTGAAAATAAAAGGTGGACGCACAAACTGTATTGATGTCGAGATTGAGTGTAAAATTGTTCTATCTATTATGCCTTTATGTTTCCAATGTTCTGATGGTATGCTCATATCAGCCTATGGGATAACTGAAGTGTATTCATTCTAAACTAGCCGCGGGAAATTTTATTTGAATTTTATTGGACAGTTACAAAGGTCAGGTAAGGTGAAAAGCTGGCGTATACAGCTAACGCCGAAAAAACCGGTGCGGCAACACCGTACCGCGGTGCGATTTTTTTCACAACATGCACCGCGATATACCGATATACCGGTGAATCGTGACAGCCCTATATATAAATAATTATTTTGTTATGATTTACATAATAATGCAATAAAGTATCAATATCTTCACATTTTGAATCATGATGCAGTTAAATGTTATATTTTATTATGTTTGGGTTTTAAATTATGCATATTCTCTTATACATGTTATTGATCTAATATGTTATTATTATAGTTTGTTCCCTTAACATTCTTGCAAAAATGTTTGTTGTAAGATATATACAATAAATAAAAGTTTAAGAAAAAGCTTCTCTTTTCTTTATGTTATTATCCACCGCCATAGGTGGACGGATACAGTTTAAGCATTATCCCTCCGGAACACTTTTGTGTCAAGAGCAATATCTCAGAATTGCTTGAAACTATTTCATGGAAACTTGATATAAGTGTATATATCATAATAGAATGATGTGTGTAAAATGCTGTTGCAATCCATTTGCAAATAACAGAGTAATGGCCCTTTTTACTTGATTATAAGCACACGTTTGTGTCTGGAGCGAAATCTTGGAACTGCTTGTGCAGATTTCATTGAAACTTGGAATGAGTGTATAATTATATTGATAAGAAGGTAACATTGAAACTCAAACAACTGATCAATAATGGAGTTATGGCCACTTTTTACTTGAAAATACCTGTTTGCATTTTTACTGCTTTAAATATTTCATTAAACCTTTATGTAAGTGTATCAATGAATGACTCTAAAGCAGTAGTTGTTTAAAGAATTTGGCGTTGCAATCATTTGGCGTGTGCTATCAATGTAACAAATGTGCTTGTTAATTTATATTTTATATCCAAGAATAACAACAACATTCATAGCATAATGCACACAAATTATACTACTCTATATTCATGAAACAAAAATATGATTGATAAAAATTAGAATCAAAGTTGACTTTTTCAACAACTTGCATTCTTTTTATTTTAATGTTCAAATTATTCGAATATTATGACCGTTGTTTCAAATTTACATGGAAATCTAAGTATTTTATTGAAGAATGCTAAAACATCTAAATACTCATTCAATCCGTTTGTTTTACACAATAATCCTAATCTTTTTTAATTGATTGGTAAGTTGTTAGTTTGGATTCAAAGGTGTTCTTCATTTTTACAAAGGTGCAGATTAAATCGATTTAGATATTAACGACCCGTGTCAAGTAATGTGTTAATCAATATTTAACAAAGATGAAGATTAGGTAAATTACCATATTAATGACCCGTGTCACGTAGGTGTTAATAAGTATTTTAGGTGTTGATTAATTGATAAAATCATGGACTCAATTTTCAGACAAACCATAATTTGAGGCATATATATCAACAACAACAACAACAACATTTATTAACAAATACACAGGTGTAACGACATGGGTGATAATTATTTTGCAATTTGGTAATATTTATAAAAATCATGCAATGGAGGAAGTTAAAAAATATTTTGCTATTCATACCGTAAGATTTTTCTTTTAACATCGATAATGATAGTTGTTAATAAATATATATTTTGAAAGATAAATGATTTCTATATATTTCTAAGATAATCTTTGTATATTGGACATATTAATAAGAATAATACGGGCAAAAGCCCGCGAAGCGGGCGTTGACCGTTCATACATATGGGAATTTAGACATAAAATTACATAAGAATACCACATATGGATACGTCTCAAAAAAATTTGCCACGCGACATATATTTTCGCGATGCTATTTATGGCCTTGAACAAATCAAAAACACTTTGACATATGCTAAATCACATGTAAATACATACCTCAGGAAAAGTTATATCAATGACATCATAATTGTGTAGCGAATCGCACTGAATATTCTCGCATTATTTGTTTTTCTTCGCAACCGTTCCAGAATTAAGTCATTACTCAATTATCTCCCCTGAATGCTCTTCTTCAGTGAGTATAAGCCGAAGACTGGTTCACTACATATAGTTACAGTCTTTACCAAACACAATTTAAGTGAACATAACCCGTCTTAAATATATTGCCGAATCTTAGATTTCTGTCGAATTTATTTGCTTTGATCTTTTCGATATCTTATTGTTATTATTATCCTGACAAATCACAAACGCTTGTTAAAAAATTATTTGTTTTAAACATTATAGTTGGCATCTCTATTCTTCCAGTATTCTCGCGGTATTTCAATAACGACACCCTACTGTTTATTTGTCAGAACAGTGACGCATTTTCATTCGCTCTCAAAAAGCATTCTATACATAGATGGTGACGTCACTTCGTTATTGCGAGTAAGACCGGTGTGTACACAATGTCTCAGAAAGACGTTTTACGTGTGATTATGAGCAATATTCTGGTAAGTTGTCGTTGTTATCCACCAGAAACACATTTATTCACAAAATTTAAAGATATTCCGATCTAACTTTTTAGTCTTTTAGCTTTAATTTTTAACGTATTTACACCTCGTCTGCTCGCACTTTACCGATATCCCGAAAGGTTACATATCACTATAATTAGTTTAGGCCTAAAACCATTGTGTCACACCGGTCTTACTGACCTGTGTGAATGCGCGCTAAGCATTGTGGGAAACGGACTTTTTTCCATCATGGCGTTGGTAAACATAATAAACACGGAAGTGAAAAATGGTAATTAATTATTATCAAAAACAGGCCCCATCAAACTGGGCCAGCTGTAATATATACATGGATGCAGTTTGTGCTTCAAAAAAAGCCACTTTTCATGTCAGTCTATTGTTTGTAAGAATCACTAAACACGTAACTTAGACTAACTAAACACGTTGCAAGACTGTATCTTCGAAATAGTAAATAAATCAAAATCATAAATAAATATTTATAATTAAATACCTGCTGAAATTTGAGAACGTAAACGATTTAAAATTAACGCTGTGAACATTGCAAGGAATCTTACATGTAGGCCTCATGTGTGAGAGGATTAATCAGGGATAAAATAAATGGAGTTCAAAGGATCTAACATTTTGAGGAGGACGTCATGGTATCTTGGACATTTGGCACTTTCATATATTTATTTAGTAGATACTGAAAATGCTGAATGTGCTAATTGCAACATCAAAGACGAGCAGGTGAGATTTTTACAGCTTTATTTTTCTTGACAAAATGTTGTATGTTTTCCATTTAATTTATATGGCGCTCTAGTCTTATTTATAAGACGCGCAAAGAATTTAGAGATACTTTTTATATGGGCTAAATTCTTTGCTCTAAATATTACCCATATAAAAAGTAGCTTAATATTTAAGAGCGTCAAAAATTTAGACTAATAGCGCTCAATTTAAGCTCGGCTGTTTTCGGGGAAAACCTAGGTATTGTAATAGACAGCTCGTCGTCAGACGTCCGCGTCTTGCTAAAACCTTTTCATCGGCTCTAAAATCAAAGTGCTTCAAACTATAACATTGAAACCTCACATGTATATGCACCTTGATGATTTCTACACACCACAGCCATTTTGGGGTCACTCGGTCAAAGGTCACTAACCTCTAAAAATTCTTTTAATAAAATTTCATTTATTCAAAACTGCACCGCAGCCTAGCTTGGCACCCATAATGTGGTGCTCTTGTTTATATATAATTTTAAAAACGTATTAATAACCAGAATAGTTGATGCATGTATAAATAAAAAGATACAGCCATGAACAGTGTGTTTTAATTTTTTAATAAATATGCTTTGATTGCGTATATGCAAAACAATCAAGTCCATATATAGTTAACTGATTTTTAAAATGTTGAACGTCACACATTACGTACCAGTCCGTTTATGTACTGACACTTTATGTACCACTATCTGACACTTTATGTACCATATTTATAATATAAAGAGATAACTAATTTAATATGAATGTGTGTTATTGATGAAATGTATTTTGTGTGATAGTATTTATTAATTTAGACTTATAGATCTATATTGGCCATATATGTTATATTTTGTCAGATTGTCTAAGTGTCACTGAGTGTCTTAGTTAAATTTATTAGCCCAAGTACATGTAGTACTTAATAAATGATTTATTAGTCTTACCTGAAATTGATGTAAATTATAAAAATTCATTTTTCTCTTATCTTATCCTGACTAAGGATTATAAAGTTTAAAATGTTTGTATTATATTGTATAAGTGAACTGTGATACTTTGAAGAGAAGAGAGAATGACCTTAATGTTCAAACTGTAAAAAAAATCAAATTATTTCCTTCTTTAGATTTTAATCATGTTTAGAGAATGACCTTAATTCATTAGGACTGCTATGAATGAATGGACAATAACACCTATATTTTATGTAGGTGGTACGTAAAGTTTCAGAGTACCGGTAGTACATAAAAGGTCTGGTTCATGTACATAAGGTGTTACACCCTAAAATGTTCATGGTATCAGTGTTTCAATAATGTAGTGTTTCTTATTATGTATTGCTTAGGTTGTTTTGTTTCAAATTTGCATTTATTTTAAAGCATTTTCAGTCATTTTGTGAATTCCATGTTTTTTGTAATAAGGTGAATTATGTTGTACATGGCGTCAAATATTAATTCATGGTCGCTATGGTGTACAGAATGATGTCCGCTGGGCGTGGGTTCGATCAATACTCTGGGAGTTCTCATTATCGTCTCCATGGACAACAAGTTCTGGTGTACCAAGTAGTAGTAGTAGTAGTGGTTGTGGTGGTGGTAGTTGTAGTAGTAGTAGTATTAGTAGAAGTAGTAGACTGTAGTAGTAGTAGTAGTAGAAGTAGTAGTAGTAGTAGTAGTAGTAGGAGTAGTAGTAGTAGTAGACTAGTAGTAGTAGAAGTAAGATCAGTAGTAGTAGTCATAGTTGTTGTTCTTGTTGTAGTAATAGATAATTAATTAATTAGTAGTAGTAGTAGTAAGAGTTGTAATGGTTGTGTTTGTATTTGTATTGAATTCTGATAATACAACACAATGATGCTGCTGCTAACGATGATGAATATGATAATGCTGCTGCTGATTGTGATGATGATTATATGATGGGACTTTGGTATTATAAAATTTGTGAGGTTCAAACACAAAACCTGTTGGATAATAAAACTGCTCATTTTCTGACAAAAGAGCTAGATTGTAGAGTAAAAAATAAGTATAAAATTTCCTAATAGGAAAGCTACCATTAAAGGACCATGACTTGTGGGCTTCATCAAAAGCAATGCATGAAACAGTTATATCTCTTTCAAATGCACTCAATATTGCTGTTCCAATTGATATGCTCAGAAATGCTTCTAAATGGGCATACACCAATGAGTACTTTCCTTCAGTTATTTCTTCTAAAGACACATTAACAACACTGTCGCCCTTAGCAGGAATTCCGGACGCCCCCCCCCCCCCCCCCTAAAAAGTTGTTCCCTCCCCAGACATTTCCCCCATTTTAGTTTTAGTGCTTACATTACCCCCCCCCCCCACCCCACAATAAATTTATAATGGTTTGGTTGAAGTATAATCTTGATTTATTATCAAAATGATTATTTTGCTTATGTAATCTTATGTAATTAACTTTTTATATGAAGCAGCTTGTTTGTTGTTTTCTTTGGATTAATCATTCATTATTTTTGTTAAACTGTTTAAGGACTGCATGTAAATCATTAGTAAGACGTGCATGTTGGTGTACTAGAGGAATACTAGAGGAATACATGGGAAATATTCTCAAAATCTTACACATGTTGTTTTTAATATAATTAAAAAGGATCAATTGATGAATTAATTCAGTTTGAGTCAACTTGGGCTGGGTTGTAGAACTATAGTTATTTGTTGTTTTTAATCCAATTAAATAGGGTACTATGTAACTGTCAAAGAAAATATGCATTCATACACATATAAGCCAAGTTTTGGATGTCACTAATATTTTCAATTTTACTAGTACCTAATTAAGACTAATTAAAACAGAATTGGACTTTCCTTGCAAAGTATTTATTATTAATAATATAATAAGCTAATGTAATCAAAACATATTGATATTTTAATAATTTAACTCAATGATATTAATAATAGTTAAATTTGCCCCAAAAAACTAGGGCAGGTAGATAGGAAGGATTTTTTTTTTGGAAAACCAGCAGTGTTGTCAGTGTAAAATATTTGTAAAGCTTCTTCAATTTCAGTTTTACATTTTATGACCTGCAACATATTCTATGCTACTTTATTTTACTATAGTAAGTCATTAAAGTGTTATTTATTTTTCAACTATATAATGTGCTAATATAATGAAATACTACCCCATTTAAAGATTACACCTAATCTAAATTCATTAATACAGTTATAATTGTTTTATTGTAACATACTATTCCACTAAAAAATGACTATCATAGAACATCAATGCTGTGCGTTTACTAAAATTTTCATTGATCTCAATTATTTAAAGAAAAAAATCTATCAGGCACTTATAAAAAAATATATAATTAAGGTGTCAAAATTTAACAAACTGAACAAGTCAATTTGAACTTCTCTTGCAATGCAAATGGAGCCACTTGAAATACCAAATTGTTCCCATACTAGTCGGCAATATAGCTATGACATTGTGTCTATTCATAACATGCATCAGATACACCTTCTGAAACTTTTTAAGCGGTTTTGAAAACGCTATTTCATTGCAAACTTTCGTCAATACAGGATACATGTTGTTATACAACCGAAAGTGAAAGTACAGTTTTAAAAAAATGAATAAAGAGCGAAATTGTTGAAAACTTACGAAAATTTTAATTGATACTAACATAAGACTGTAAGACTGAACAAAATTATACTTAACTTTTAAATCATAACATGAAAGTTTACTTATAAAGCAAATTATTCATTCATCCGCGGACTTCTTTGTGTCGTAGTCATAAATGCCTCCAAATGGAGGTGCGTGATGCATCTAAGTATAGAGGTGATAATAACGTAGTGACGTCACCATCTATGTATAGAATGGGCCTAAAACCACAAAATCCGATACCGTTGGATTTTCGTACTACAATCTTACGTAAAAAATCTTCCAGATTCGAAATCAACAAAAACAAGACATTTATAAATTGTCTGCATTATTGATCAAATTTTAAGATATTTGTTGGTTTTCCGTTTTTAGAAGCTGTTCTGCGAAGCCGAAGGCAAGAGCTGAGCATCATACAAGCCATTCTATCCAGCAAAACTGACAGTTTTGGTTTACAGAAATCAACAAAGGAGGGATTCCTGATCTATCAAATTTCCAAGCTATACACACAGTTATTATCTGTGGTGATCTTTATTGGTTCTGCTTGTTTACTTGGATGGAACATGTGTGAACTTTTATAGAACTTTGAAAAGTCTATATATGTCTATCTATAAACAAAAATCAGCTATTGTATAATAAGATCAGATGTGCAAACAATGTCAAAGGGTTGTTAAATTAACAATTTGAAGGCAATTATGCTGAAAAAAAAAAGGAAGTTCCCATGCAAATTTTGTCTGTATATCGACAAGTGTCTGCCGATAATTGTCAAACTAGTAATACAAAACTTACCACAAGTATGTAAAAGCACTGAGTACCTGTGATCATTTTTAGTAAGATAGTGTAATTCTAAACAGTAGCAAATAGCTTGTTTAGTAAATGCATAATGTAATTAATATGATTTCCATTCTATTGTGTAATTAATAAATTGGTTGTTACTTGTTAATCCATGATAAATGTTTTATGGCTAGTACAAAACCAGCAATGTTAATTTTGTAAAAGGTAATACAATAACACCACTTAGTAATTTCATATACGTAAATATTCTTGAAATGTAGGTTGATGATTGTGTTTTAGTTTTACTTATTTTGTAACTATTATTTTATGTGCAAATAAATGATGTGAAGTGTTTTGTATCTCCACACAATACCACATACCTTTTTATATATGTACTGTGTTATGTGTTATTTGAATGTTGAAAAAAAAAAAATGGATGATATAACATGATGCATTCTAATATTTGCATTCATATTGTAACTATAGAGCTAAGTGTATGCAGTTTAGACTGTGATTTTAGAATTGCTACAAAATGGCTAGTTTTTTAGTGGCGACAAAATTTAAACAATTCAACAATAGTTTGCGAAAGAAAATTAGAAACCTGCAAGATACCTGTATTTATTAAATATTTTAATTGCGAATCAAGTATGTTGTTATGCTGTTACACATAATTATACATTGATAATAAATAAGAAGACAATTAGTGGTGTTAACGTTTCCCAACAGTAGAAATCATTCTTCTGATGAAGTCAGTGATATACAGACGAAAGCTCCAGGTATGGCTTTCAATACGTAGTGTGTGTTATTTGACAGTCTAAAACTTATTGGATTAAACAAAAATCCTGTCAAATTTGTCAATCAAAATTGATTTGACACATCACATGATTTTGATTATGTTAAATCAGTGTACTGTATGCTAAATGCAACTGCTTTAGCAAGCTGTCAAGTTGAATTGAGACATTTGATGAAACAAACTGTTTCCTGAGTAGGACCAGTACTTAGTGTCTATATGACGTACCATGACGTCGAAAGTCTGCAAGACCTACTAAGTAGATCGAGAAATGTACTTCGACGTACAATTTTCACCGACCCTTGAGTGTTAGCCAATTAGAAGACACCTTACGTCTGTTGCTTTTAGAGATTTTTGACATTGAACATTATTATTATTATTTATACCGAATTATGCCACAATCGACCGCTTACTCATAGATATTGTGCGTATTTATGAAACATTATTATTATTATAATTTATACCAAATTATGCGACTATCGACCGCTAACTCATAGATATTGTGCGTATTTATTGACCTGGCGTGGCGGAATTAACCTCTGACTTATGCAAGTTATGGTTATCACAAAATACCACCAACGGGGAGTTTATAATACATTATTTATCCCATTAATGCTTGGTAACTGGTTACCGTTGGGAATTTCCAACACAGTAATGCGCTGGACGGTCGTGATACTCTGCCCCGCATGATCATTTCAGACACACAATATGCTGAACAATTTTAATTTTAAAAAGGTAACAATTGAATCTTCTTCAAATTTGTATATAATCTATTTCAATGCATTAATATACTTGAAACTTCTATGTGACGTTATTTTGCCATTCTGATATTTTTATTCATTTTGTCCTCAACTAAAGTTTTAAACATTTATTATGAATAAATCTGAAGGAAAAGCGGCTCAAGAGACTAGTGTTTTGATTGGCTGTTCAGAAAATGTGTACGTAGAAGTACAAACATGTATGTCGAAGTACAAATTGTACTTTGTCGTACAAATATATACTTTGAAGTGTATTTTATATTCATGTCGACGTACTTATTGTACTTCGACGTACATTTCTCTTTTTAACGTGTAGGTCTTCTTGACTTTCAACCCAAATGGTACGCCATAGTATGTCTTTAGGGTTATCTAAAGAATGCTCCCACTTAAAGGATCAATACAGAGACCTCCCAGTGACTAAGCCAGTTAGCAGACACCCCATCCACTATACCACAAACACCGAACCAGCTATAAATTCCTGTGGCTAGAAAACAAAAAAATATATAAGATGCTAGATCTTCAAGCTTGGAACATGTAACTCGTTTTAAGATTGATTTTTTTTTATGCATTACTAAATTATTGCAACAATTATCATATTTTGAACACAATCATGTCCATATATTTATTAATAATACATGGTTATCAAAAAAACTTAAAAAGCTTTTGCCCGTAAATTAGGTAGCACCTATAATCATATTATATATATATATATATACTTAGGCAATTACTTTAATAAGTCATATCGTACCCTGGTAAAAAAACAAAAACATACAAGTTATGTTAGTCTATGCCAAAATATAACTTTAATTGGTCAACTAGTACCTGCAATAAACATAAAAAACATCTAATGCATGCAAACACCCATCGCAATTTGTTTCCATAAAAAACAAATATTGAAAAGGTACGTGTTGACCAATCTGAAAAATGACTAAAGTAGTAATACGAGTTTACCAAATCGGGTACGAGTTGGCTAGGGTACGAGTTGACTTAGGTACGAGTTGACTGGAAACCGAAGGCGTCAGTCGATTGATCGCGTATTTGTGTACCGCAGAAACCTACTATTAGTTGTATCAGTTGTAGAAGTAAGAGAAAGTTACCTTTTCATCTGGAAACTATTTATTTCATTGTTACATTGGTAGACGATTTCCCGCAGAAAGTTATAAATTAATCTCCTTTTGAAGAACGTTGCTTACATCTTCAACAGTTAATAATATTCAAGTCGAGACGGCAAATTGAGTCGGTCTCAACTGAAATGAGATTCAAAGGGATCTTTTCACAGATTTTGGGATGTATTGAAGTTCATCATTAAATGCTTCATATTGATCAATTTAAATATTGGATCTAAAAAGATGCAATAAAAAAAAGAATAAGATTAAAGAAAAAAAAGTAACCCTCAACAGGGCTCGAACCACTGACACCAGGAATATAAGTCTAAGGCTTAGACCACTCGGCCATCCGTGCTCATAAAATGAATGACGTATTTTATACTTCATATAGCAATCCTCGTATTGTCACACAATATAACGACAACAACAGAACTATCCAAATTAGTAAATCGTTTCGCGTTGCAACGCTTTATAATATGATTATAGGTGCTACCTAATTTACGGGCAAAAGCTTTTTAAGTTTTTTTGATAACCATGTATTATTAATAAATATATGGACATGATTGTGTTCAAAATATGATAATTGTTGCAATAATTTAGTAATGCATCCAAAAAAATCAATCTTAAAACGAGTTACATGTTCCAAGCTTGAAGATCTAGCATCTTATATATTTTTTTGTTTTCTAGCCACAGGAATTTATAGCTGGTTCGGTGTTTGTGGTATAGTGGATGGGGTGTCTTCTAACTGGCTTAGTCACTGGGAGGTCTCTGTATTTATCCTTTAAGTGGGAGCATTCTTTAGATAACCCTAAAGACATACTATGGCGTACCATTGGGTTAAAATCCAAGAAAACCTACACGTTAAAAAGAGAAATGTACGTCGAAGTACAATAAGTACGTCGACATGAATATAAAATACACTTCAAAGTATATATTTGTACGACAAAGTACAATTTGTACTTCGACATACATGTTTGTACTTCTACGTACACATTTTCTGAACAGCCAATCAAAACACTAGTCTCTTGAGCCGCTTTTCCTTCAGATTTATTCATAATAAATGTTTAAAACTTTAGTTGAGGACAAAATGAATAAAAATATCAGAATGGCAAAATAACGTCACATAAAAGTTTCAAGTATTTAATGCATTGAAATAGATTATATACAAATTTGAAGAAGATTCAATTGTAACCTTTTTAAAATTAAAATTGTTCAGCATATTGTGTGTCTGAAATGATCATGCGGGGCGGAGTATCACGACCGTCCAGCGCATTACTGTGTTGGAAATTCCCAACGGTAACCAGTTACCAAGCATTAATGGGATAAATAATGTATTATAAACTCCCCGTTGGTGGTATTTTGTGATAACCATAACTTGCATAAGTCAGAGGTTAATTCCGCCACGCCAGGTCAATAAATACGCACAATATCTATGAGTTAGCGGTCGATAGTCGCATAATTTGGTATAAATTATAATAATAATAATGTTTCATAAATACGCACAATATCTAGAGTAAGCGGTCGATTGTGGCATAATTCGGTATAAATAATAATAATAATGTTCAATGTCAAAAATCTCTAAAAGCAACAGACGTAAGGTGTCTTCTGATTGGCTAACACTCAAGGGTCGGTGAAAGTTGTACGTCGAAGTACATTTCTCGATCTACTTAGTAGGTCTTGCAGACTTTCGACGTCATGGTACGTCATATAGACACTAAGTACTGGTCCTACTCAGGAAACAGTTTGTTTCATCAAATGTCTCAATTCAACTTGACAGCTTGCTAAAGCAGTTGCATTTAGCATACAGTACACTGATTTAACATAATCAAAATCATGTGATGTGTCAAATCAATTTTGATTGACAAATTTGACAGGATTTTTGTTTAATCCAATAAGTTTTAGACTGTCAAATAACACACACTACGTATTGAAAGCCATACCTGGAGCTTTCGTCTGTATATCACTGACTTCATCAGAAGAATGATTTCTACTGTTGGGAAACGTTAACACCACTAATTGTCTTCTTATTTATTATCAATGTATAATTATGTGTAACAGCATAACAACATACTTGATTCGCAATTAAAATATTTAATAAATACAGGTATCTTGCAGGTTTCTAATTTTCTTTCGCAAACTATTGTTGAATAGTTTAAATTTTGTCGCCACTAAAAAACTAGCCATTTTGTAGCAATTCTAAAATCACAGTCTAAACTGCATACACTTAGCTCTATAGTTACAATATGAATGCAAATATTAGAATGCATCATGTTATATCATCCATTTTTTTTATTTAAACATTCAAATAACACATAACACAGTACATATATAAAAAGGTATGTGGTATTGTGTGGAGATACAAAACACTTCACATCATTTATTTGCACATAAAATAATAGTTACAAAATAAGTAAAACTAAAACACAATCATCAACCTACATTTCAAGAATATTTACGTATATGAAATTACTAAGTGGTGTTATTGTATTACCTTTTACAAAATTAACATTGCTGGTTTTGTACTAGCCATAAAACATTTATCATGGATTAACAAGTAACAACCAATTTATTAATTACACAATAGAACGGAAATCATATTAATTACATTATGCATTTACTAAACAAGCTATTTGCTACTGTTTAGAATTACACTATCTTACTAAAAATGATCACAGGTACTCAGTGCTTTTACATACTTGTGGTAAGTTTTGTATTACTAGTTTGACAATTATCGGCAGACACTTGTCGATATACAGACAAAATTTGCATGGGAACTTCCTTTTTTTTCAGCATAATTGCCTTCAAATTGTTAATTTAACAACCCTTTGACATTGTTTGCACATCTGATCTTATTATACAATAGCTGATTTTTGTTTATAGATAGACATATATAGACTTTTCAAAGTTCTATAAAAGTTCACACATGTTCCATCCAAGTAAACAAGCAGAACCAATTAAGATCACCACAGATAATAACTGTGTGTATAGCTTGGAAATTTGATAGATCAGGAATCCCTCCTTTGTTGATTTCTGTAAACCAAAACTGTCAGTTTTGCTGGATAGAATGGCTTGTATGATGCTCAGCTCTTGCCTTCGGCTTCGCAGAACAGCTTCTAAAAACGGAAAACCAACAAATATCTTAAAATTTGATCAATAATGCAGACAATTTATAAATGTCTTGTTTTTTGTTGATTTCGAATCTGGAAGATTTTTTACGTAAGATTGTAGTACGAAAATCCAACGGTATCGGATTTTGTGGTTTTAGGCCTAAACTAATTATAGTGATATGTAACCTTTCGGGATATCGGTAAAGTGCGAGCAGACGAGGTGTAAATACGTTAAAAATTAAAGCTAAAAGACTAAAAAGTTAGATCGGAATATCTTTAAATTTTGTGAATAAATGTGTTTCTGGTGGATAACAACGACAACTTACCAGAATATTGCTCATAATCACACGTAAAACGTCTTTCTGAGACATTGTGTACACACCGGTCTTACTCGCAATAACGAAGTGACGTCACCATCTATGTATAGAATGCTTTTTGAGAGCGAATGAAAATGCGTCACATATTCTGACAAATAAACAGTAGGGTGTCGTTATTGAAATACCGCGAGAATACTGGAAGAATAGAGATGCCAACTATAATGTTTAAAACAAATAATTTTTTAACAAGCGTTTGTGATTAGTCAGGATAATAATAACAATAAGATATCGAAAAGATCAAAGCAAATAAATTCGACAGAAATTTAAGATTCGGCAATATATTTAAGACGGGTTATGTTCACTTAAATTGTGTTTGGTAAAGACTGTAACTATATGTAGTGAACCAGTCTTCGGCTTATACTCACTGAAGAAGAGCATTCAGGGAAGATAATTGAGTAATGACTTAATTCTGGAACGGCTGCGAAGAAAAACAAATAATGCGAGAATATTCAGTGCGATTCGCTACACAATTATGATGTCATTGATATAACTTTTCCTGAGGTATGTATTTACATGTGATTTAGCATATGTCAAAGTGTTTTTGATTTGTTCAAGGCCATAAATAGCATCGCGAAAATATATGTCGCGTGGCAAATTTTTTTGAGACGTATCCATATGTGGTATTCTTATGTAATTTTATGTCTAAATTCCCATATGTATGAACGGTCAACGCCCGCTTCGCGGGCTTTTGCCCGTATTATTTGCAGGTGTGTAAATCGTCAAAAGATGCACATATTGTATGTTTAGAGCATGTTAAATGTTCAGTATTACCGTTTCCTCACAAATATCATAACTAAAACGAGCATGTGCGTATCTGAAACCATTTTTTGTAATTTGCCAAATTACCAAAACGTGAAAAGGCCCCCTTAATATTATAATACATGTACAGGCATGTTTAATTAAATGGTGACTGAAAAAATTGCGAACCGTCTATTCTTTTTTCTGGGTAGGTTTTATTATGCCACATTTGTCGTGTATTTACATCGTCGATACTCACGTTCGGTGATACCTGCTATTCATCTTGAAATCGGTGTATGTTGAATTTTGCCTCGCTCTGGAAAAACTGGTATTGATTCAAGTGCGTAAAGCGACGTCCCAGATTAGCCTGTGCAGTCGGTCTGTGATTAGCCTGTGCGGGATTATCTATAACGAAACTTTACGCACATGCATTAAGCCCTGTTTACCCACAGCGCGGCACAATTGAAATGGCCGTTTTCAAAAAAGTTTGGGACGTGCGGAATACGCAACATACCGATTTAATGCAACGGCATTATGAGGTAAGTACTCTAAAGGACATATGCTTCAAATACACAACTATACCAAATCGTTATTTATTGTCCGATTTCCTATGCAGTTTGTTTGCATGTTGCTCTGTTAACATTTTATTTTCAAAGCTTATGTTTAGTGTGTTCACAAACTGGTGCTTTATGTAAACCGATTCTTAACACACACACAAATAAAATATAAAAAACTGGAAAACTGGACTTCATGCACGGGCTTCCAGTATCGTCCCGTGTTAGTACGTGTGGGCTTCCGTTTAATGGAATTTTTCGTTTAAATGAAGTCTCTTTTGAGCAAACATCCAATTTAGGAGAACATTCAGAACGAGTCTCAAATATACCCATAATTGACTCTATCTTAGAAGAACATAACGGCTAAAATGAGGTGCAATTTAATATTTAGCGCACAACAAAACGTCACTTATGATGAATACTTTTATAAAATAACGTATACGGAAATATTGTTTAAATTCGTATTGAATTCCTGAAATAACATCATCATTTAGGTTGATTTGAAATGATTAAATCTTTTTAAAAAATGTAACGTGCATGTTTTGTGCAAATGTAATTTTAATGAGTTGTTAGAATAATAATTATTATTATTTTACATTGATTAATATTACATTGTTATAATTTGAATTTATTTGTTTATTATCCGAAAATATATAAACATTTTGCTATGAAATGCGAGAATACAAGTTAATATATAGCCACAAATTGCTAGAATACAGGTTACATTATTTGAATGAAGGATTATCGTATTGATGTTTACTGTTATTAAACGTGTCTACTACCAAAACTTATTATTACATTAATTTTATATGCTAAAATTTTAACAATAATATTGGGAATATTTAAACATGAATTAATCAGGAATTAAACTTTTTTTCTGGGTGGTAAATCAAGCGTACTGGGCGATTCAGAGCCCTGTCCGTCACTACAAACTGTTCACATTCTACACGCTGTCATTTAAACACCGAGAGGTCACTTGTTCGCTCCCCACAGTGGGGAACGTTCTGTCTTCATCTCCCCAAAAGACACAAAGTATTGATGAAACCAGGAAACGGACTCGAGAGCCAGTCTTATAGAACTTCATACGATATATATGTATGGTCGGTAATTGAATAGAGACCGTCTTATAAAACGTCATACCATATATATATATATATATATATATATATATATATATATATATATATATATATATATATATATATATATATATATATATATATATATATATATATATATATATATATATATATATATATATATATATATATGTATTTAAACAAAAACGCTGTATCTATTTTTTGCCGAAGCTTTCGACCTCACGGTCTTCATCAGCGGCCATTTTTTTATTTCAAGATGTTTCAAATATGTACGGATATGACGTCGTGCATTTCCGGCGTCAACGTTGTTTTCGCGCCCTTTCATGTCTGTTTATTCTTGCACGTTGATGCCATATGGTCGGTATGTCCTTAGTTTTGCCTTCCATAATTGCTCAATGGTCTTGCGATATTCGTCCGACCCGTTTAGTTTTTCACGTCCCATTATTTGAAAATCGTCCATGGAGTGTCCGTCTTTGTAGAAATGTTCAGCTACCGGGTCACTGTGCTGTGTGCGAATACCCGACAGATTCAACAGATGTCGCTGGTACAGAGTTCCGCCGGTCTCTCCCACATACACGTACTTGCGACAGCGATGACAGTTGACCGCGTACACAACATTGGATGATTTGCAATCAACATTGTTTCTCACGCTGTACTTTCTGCCGCTGGGATCTGTGAAGTAGTCCGCCGTCATCATGTACGGGCAAATGGCGCACCTCTGCGCCCCACAGGGCCCGCTCATGTTGGGCTTCCGGAAGAACATCCTATTGTGTTTCTTGTGTACTAGGATGTCTTGCAGGTTGCAATCCCTTCTGGAGGCGACTAATGGGGGCTCAGGGAACACTTCCTTCATTCGATCAGACGTGTACAGCGTGTGTAGGTGTCTGCGGATGATACGGTCGATGTTTGGTAGTGCGCGCGAAAACGTAATCACGAGCGGAATCCTTGTATTACGTTCCGAGTTTTTCTTTTCTCTCTTTTTATTGTCGACCTTTATTAATTCGGTCTCTACAAACTCTCCGTCATATCCACGGTTTACGAGCTGTGCTTTCACCGCCTGTCTGTGCTTCCGGTAGGCAACCTCCTCTGAACAAATTCTTTTCGCACGCACACCCAGACCATATGGTATCGCTTTTTTGTAGACTCCGGGTGCGAAGAATCCCTGTGTAGGTACAGATGTTTATCAGTAGGTTAAGTATATAAGTCGGTTTGAAGGCGCCCGTTTTGTATTGATGTCACCGTGTCCAGGAACTCGAGTTTTTCCGAAGAATAGCGGAGCTCAAGTTTAATGCGAGGATTGATTTCACTTCCTTGTGTGTGGAAAGCTTTAAGTGCCTCGATACCATGCGTCCATAAGCCCCACACATCATCCACAAACCGGAAGTATGCGAGCGTTTGCTTTTCTGACCGCCGGAACAGTTCCTCTTCCCAAGCGACCATGTAGGTTGATGCATAGTTTAGTCCGAGGCGTGAGCCAATTGCCGTCCCTTCCGTCTGTATAAAGTGTTCGTCGTTGAAGGAGAAGGTGCTGTTTTCCAACACAGTGTCCATCATCACGATGACGTCCTCTGTAGGAATTTCCGGGTTCGTTCGCCTGTTTAAAGCCTCTATAGCCGCAGCATGGGCCTCATATCTCGGGACACTCGGATACAGGGCCTTAACATCTAAACAGAAAATAAGCGTACCTTCCGGAAGAGGTTGTTTCACTTTTTGTATTTTGTTTAAAAAGTCCATAGCGTCTCTTACAAACGACGGAAGTGACGTCACATGGCTTCACAACTGGTCCTCAACAATTTCCGCCATTTTCTCTGTCGGGTGGCTTCTACCATTCACAATGGTGCGTAACGGCATTCCTGGCTTATGTAACTTCGGGTTCCCTTGAAGCTTACCGGAAGTGCCATCGTTCCCTGTCATGTATTGTCGGAGATCACTGTCTATGGAACCTCTTTTGTACAGGTTGTCTACCACCTTTTTTACCTTGTTTTGCACTGATTTTGTTTTGTCGTCGGTAACTTCCGCATATGTGTCGCTATCGGAAATTACCCCTTTTAATTTTTGTATGTAATCTGTGCTATCCATTACGACTATACCAGAACCTTTATCAGCAGGCCGAATGACAATTTTATCGTCGTTAAGAAGTTCTTTCAGAGCGTATTCTTCAGATTTACTCATATTGAGCTTAAACCTTCTTTTGAGACCCTTGATGATGTCATCCTTTACAGCCTGGATATACGCATCCAACCATTTATCGCGGCCTGCTTTTGGAGTCCATGTTGACGGCGTCTTCTTCCTGTACGGTTTCTCTTGATTAGGATGTCCGTCTCTCTCTTCAGAGTAGAAATATTCTCTGAGACGCATGCGACGTTCCCATGCAGTGAGGTCCGTCAACAACTTGCCTTTATCAACGACTCTTCTTGTTGGAACAAATTTCAATCCCTTAGATAGAACTCTTATTTGTGATATATATATATATTAGGGATGCAAGAGGTTACACAAATGATTAACCGGTTAACCTTTTTCCGTAACCGGTTATTAACCGGTTAATCGAAACGCCTAAAGTAGTTAAAATCATTTAGAGTACGTAAAATATGTCATACCGCTCTGTAGAAACAAAAGTAATTTCAAATTTGAAATCGCTTGCGTTGATAACAATCCAGTTTCGTAATAAAATGAATTATAAAAAATATTTTCATAATTTTGTAAACATATGCTGCATATTTTATTTAGTTTTCCTGCGTAAATGCATAAGAGTAAAAAATTAAAGAACTACACAATGTTCATTTTCACGTGTTATTAACTTATTTTTGGTTTTGCCGCTTATATTACCTTCGCGCCGTATCGCTCACAAAAAGGGTGTGTTTCTTTGTTCATTTTGTTATTATTTTTGAAACTCAAATTGGCTTTTCATAGAAATGGTTTTCCCTTTCAATTTGATGTAAAGTGGGTCATATGTCGTCAACGAATCCGCATCTATTTTTATTCGCTAATTGCATATTTTGTTGCTTGCATTTTAGCGTTTATAGCTGAAGTAGTATCGTTTGATTTTCATTATACAATAAAAAAATGTGCGTAAAATAAAGGACTCACATACAATTAATTTTGAACGAAATGTAAGTTGAATATTTAATATAATCAGTACATTTATGTAATACCGAAGTAACTAAGTATTATGATCTCAAAACTGATAGTTACGTATGTTTGTCGACGTACCATAGCGCGCACATTTTACGCAATTACACAAATACTAAATTTAACGGGTTTATTAATTTTTAATATTTTTCATTGATGTTTAATTATTTAAATAGTTAATGATTTGCTTTCTCAAATAGAACTTGCATCGGACGGTAATGGTGGAATCATTGGACGTAAATTATCATAATGATATTAATTTTTCATAAAGAAAAACGACTTTAACTCGTCAAGATTTGAACTACGAATTCAATTCGGGATAAAATTGTAACTCATAAACACGGTATTTTCGCGAGCAATCAGTGTTGGATATTGGTTAACAAAACATCAAAATAAGCCGTCCAATGTCTCAACTGTTTTTTTTATCGCGAGTTCAATAAACGTGTCAATTACGTCTTCGTTATAAGCTCCCACTCACCGCAGTTCGCTAGTTAAATGTTAGCGAGTCAAAAGACCAGTAGTGTCAGTTATCAAACCGTACCCCTTATTTGTAATCACAAAGGTATTGATAAATTGCTTGATTACTTTGACTGTTGACACGTTATTTATTACAGTTGATGGTGCGTCATGTTGTTTTAACTGGTCGCCCGCGCAAGTTGGCAGTGTGTCACGCGAAAAATGTAAAATCGTACGAAATATTCACTGAAAAAAACATAATCATATATTTTTTCCAGGTCAACCTTTTCCCTAAAATGTAATCGGCTAACTGGACGTTTCGGTAGGTTAACCGGTTAACCTCTTGCATCCCTAATATATATATATATATATATATATATATATATATATATATATATATATATATATATATATATATATATATATATATATATATACTCTATATATATATACAATATATATATATATACTCTATTCAATTACCGACCATACATATATATTGTATGAAGTTCTATAAGGCACACTCTATTCAATAGAGTCCGTCTTATAGAACTTCATACGACATATATGTATGGTCGGTAATTGAATACAGCCCGTCTTATAGAACTTCATACGATATATATGTATGGTCGGTAATTGAATAGAGCCCGTCTTATAGAACTTCATACGATATATATGTATGGTCGGTAATTGAAAAGAGCCCGTCTTATAAAACGTCATACGATATATATGTATGGTCGGTAATTGAATAGAGCCCGTCTTATAGAACTTCATACGGTATATATGTATGGTCGGTAATTGAATAGAGCCCGTCTTATAGAACTTCATACGGTATATATGTATGGTCGGTAATTGAATAGAGCCCGTCTTATAGAACTTCATACAATATATATGTATGGTCGGTAATTGAATAGAGCCCGTGTAATAGAACTTTATACGGTATATATTAATGGTCGGTAATTGAATAGAGCCCGTCTTATAGAACTTCATACGGTATATATGTATGGTCGGTAATTGAATTGAGCCCGTCTTATAGAACTTCATACGGTATATATGTATGGTCGGTAATTGAATAGAGCCCGTCTTATAGAACTTCTTACGGTATATATTTTAGCAGCGTTCAGGGAAAACCGGCCTTAATGCATGACCATTAAGTGTATCCCATATTAGCCTGTGGAATTCCCTAGATGCTCGCTAAGTCTTTTATTTCCTTCAAACAAATCATGCCATGCAATCAGAAAGCGTCATCCAAGATAAGCCTGTGCGTACTGTACAGGCTAATCTGGGACAACACTTTTAGTTTACGCACAAACATTAAGCCCAGTTTTTTCCGTTCGGGTTTCATATTAAGTTACGGTGCGATTTTGGACGGAGTACAATAACAAGGTCTCGACCTCTCTAATAACTTACTTTCAATAATTGGTTTCAATTCCCGACAATAATTTACTTTTTACTTTTTTAAAGGATATTATTTTGTATTAATGTGAAATAACAGTGAGCATAAATTCAAGACTTCACTGTAATTTTCCGGTACAAAATTTGATAAGAAATTACCACGACAACTTTTGAAACCTTGAAATTTCTTAATTTTAATAATAAATATGCCCTCAATCATTTTGCTGGTTCGTTTAGATGGGACAAATTTTACAAGTCCGTTATGACGAATCTTTGGATTACACAAAGCTTTTGAATTAAAACACTGAATTTAGTCGTATGCCAGCTTTTCCGCTCCCCTTAAGAAATCGGTGCATGCCTTGTAATTAAGACAGATTCGACATGTTTCTGTTCAGACATGTCACTGGTTTCGAGCATCAAATATTTCACTGGTTACGATCATGTCTCCGATCAACACATTTGTCCTTCTAATAAAAACTACAGCATGCGATGACGTCATTTTGATCCATTATTATTTTCTTACACTTATTTGTTGTCGTTTCAACAAGTACAACACGTACGGATGTAGTCAACATTATTGAGATTCGTTATAGGTAATTGACTGCGAATACTATATATAAACACGCTCACAATTATTAAATTTACGACAAGCTCGAAGCAGTTTTCGATCAGCAAAAAGGATATAACTGATGCGATTACTTTAATATGTCAGTATGTAGGATTGGTCTCAATTGATTGAGCGAACTATGCAAACACTAAACTGAATTACGAATAAAGGTATTTTAATTTTCTGCGCAAAAATGCAATTAATGGAGACAATAGTGACATGTTTATTATAACAAATTTCACATTGCTATAAAAATATATTTCCTATAGAAGTGCAATAAAAAGTTTTTCACAATCACAACTCAAACATTTTCTTCTTTATCGCGATTTTCTTAATTAAACAAAAAACTTTGTTTTGGTGAAGTATCCGCTTCGACCATGCGCAGTTAGCTGACTTATTATATTTCAGCAGCCAGTCAGTCCTTTCCAATACCAGAAGTTACTCGCTTTTGGTTTCCGGCCCAGTACCCTCTTGCTGGACCCGGACTGCGTGTATGATGCCACCTGCCACCGCGCCTGTTGTATGCATGCACCGCGATCCCGGAAGGAGAGCCCACAGAAACCGGACGCACCTAGCGGGATCGCGGCACGGGGCGCTGTTTATCCTCAGATGTGAGTATCACGTGTCATAAGTAAATGATTGATGTTCGCTATTAATTTTTCACACGGTATTCTTTTGGGTGTTTGTTTATCGTTTGTTCGCTCTCAGGTGCCAGCCTGTATGCTTAGATTACTTTTCTATCCATCGGGCGCTATATAGGAAATACTTAGTAGCACTGCACAATAACAATCTTCCCTTTTTCCCATCACCGATGAAATTTTACAATGCTCGTTCTGGGAATTCTAGGCTTAATGCATTTGCCTTAAGTGTCATTCCAGATTTACCTGTACAGTTCGCACAGGCTAAGCAGTGAAACCGCTTTCCGCCTTACCTGGATTTTCGTGAAGATGACGCTTTCTATTACACAAATTTCCATTAAAGCGGATTGGATTTGCTAAACACAAAAAACAACAACAACCGAAAAATTCTAAACCGTTATACAGGCCAATTAACATATATTCTATAAAATTTATATTTAATGAAATTTTTGAAAATAAAATTAACAATTTTATGTATACTCGTCAAACAAATTAGATGCAATGCTTGAATTAAATCAGTTCCGAATGAATAGCAAATGTTCAGATGGTAATTACCTTAAACACGCGTTATTATATGAAAAATGGCGACCCCTGTCAACGATGACGCCTTGTTATTTCAATAATAATTCATGATAAACTCGTGTTAAAAGTCGTTTTTTGAACACTCTGTTTTATCTGCATCGATTTTGTACTCAAAACACGAGTTTCACGTGCATGATAATGTTTTGAAAGCTGAGCGCACGAGCTAATTGTGACATTTTTTTTAAGTATCTTTACCTATTAAAGGAAATGCATAAGATTATTTTTCACTTACAACACAAGTATTTGAAATTAACGCAGTGTTTTTTGTCACGCGTTTCCATGTAATATGTTTGCCTCATTTTTGATAAATGCGCAGTGACAACATCGATTGGATCGCCCCAAGTCTGCACATGCGCAGTGACAACATCGACCGGATCGCCCCAAGTCTGCACATGCATGGTGACAACATCGACCGAATCGCCCCAAGTCTGCATATGCGCAGTGACAACATTGACCGGATCGCCCCGAGTCTGCACCTGCGCAGTGACACACCACCCAGTATTCCGAACGCCGCAGTTTTCAGTTTCATGAACAACGCAAACGTGTCCCAGTCGAAGATAAAAAATGGTTAAGACTCCACTTTCACGATCGCATCTTTTAACATTATATGTCCAGTTTTTGATAATGTTCTCAACCAACGTAACTTATTTAGTCCTGTAATGTTGGTGAAAAAAATAAAGAATTTAAGTTGTATCTACCAGCTACTGATGATACTTTAAGTGATGCTCGATTGGTCAATTTAGACTGCACCCGAGTATTATTCCCGCCTTAAATCCGACGTCGTAAAACGCGCTACGGAATACTAAATAAAATTATCTTTGAAGAAAAACTCAATATGCCTTTAAGGCAGGAGTATCGATAATATAATGGCTGTTTTTCAGAATATTGACATAAATATGAACATCATTAATATTTAAAATATAGCGGACAACGATCAATTTAGCGTTCGAATTCCCGTGTGCGAGTTACTATATTCACCGTATCCGGGGTTCATTTAAGTATACTTAAGCGTACCCGGGGTACAGTTAAGTAGTACCCGAGCATAAGTGACACAAATCATAAAATGTATTAAAATTGCAAAGACGCACCTTGATAAAATTATATCCTTCATAACGAGTAAATAATAATTGTATAATTATAAACTACATAAGTACTAGCCACGGATCGTATATTGACAGGAGTTGAATCGAGTATTTGACCCTTACTGTAGTAAATTAAATTGTATGCAAAAACTAACCATCCGAGTTTATTGGTTTAAACGTTATCTTGTTGCTTATTAATTCTTCTTTAAAAAATATAACTTTTAGTATATTTCCGTTGTTATTTATGGATTTATAGCGCGTTAAACACAAAAAATAAACATTTATGTTTTACCCCCGCGCGTTTAACCGTGTCGTAACTTAGTCACGTGACTGGTAGCTATCGATTAGAGCACATCGAAGCGCCGAGGTTATACATTTGGATGAACCCATATATCATTAGAAAGCCTACGTTTCGTAACTTTCAGATATATATAAATATATATATAAAGTGTTTTTTTCTGATTTGGGCAGCGAGTTATAACTTTAACTTTTGCAAATATCATACCGTTTTAGAATCTAGATTTACGGTTAACATGTTCGTTCTTTATACCGATTTGAAGCGTTTATAATTGGAGATCAGTTTTTAAAACTACATCTTGCTTAGAAGAATAGAATTCTGTATATGAGAAAAAAGGGTTTAAAAATGAAAGTAAATAAAGAATAAAGGCGTACGCTCCGAACGTTTGGAGTTTTATCATCTAGGTTGACATGTTCGTACTTTATACCGATTTGTAGCGTTTATAATTGGAGTTCAGTTTTTAAAACAACATCTTGCTTAGAAGAATACAATTTTGTATATGATAGAAAAAAGGTATAAAAATGAAAGTAAATAAGGAATGAAGGCGTACGAAAGTAGTGCGCGATCCTAACGCACCGAACGTTTGGAGTTTAATAATCTAGGTTGACATGTTCGTACTTTATACCGATTTGTAGCGTTTATAATTGGAGTTCAGTTTTTAAAACAACATCTTGCTTAGATGAATAGAATTCTGTATACGATAGAAAAAAGGATTTAAAAATGAAAGTAAATAAGGAATGAAGGCGTATGAAAGTAGCCCGCGATCCTAACGCTCCGAACGTTTGGAGTTTTATAATCTAGGTTGACATGCTCTTACTTTATACCGATTTGTAGCGTTTTTATGTAGAGTTCAGTTTTAAAAATTTCATCTTGCGTAAGAGAAAAGAATTCTGTATACGATAGAAATAACTGCAATAACCACTGTTGCTAATGCTAGTATTACTTCTAATAATAATTATGAGGAAAAATAAATTAAGAATGCTTCTACTACAGCAACCAGCATATCCAGTAATACTACTATTACTGCATCTACCGCTATTGCTGCTGTTGCTGCTATGACTACTACCCCTACTACAACCACTACTTATAAAATCACGAACAGGTGCAGTACCTAATACAGACTCAACTCAACGTTCCGGTGCGAAGTATCCAGTTCGATCCCCACGATATCCGGTCATCGCGACCAGGTGTTGAATCCCGCTGGGTCGTCAAATATCGTAATACAGCGGATGTGTCAAAAGCTATTCAGTCGGGACTTCTGGTGGACAAGGACCGGCTGGTGTTTTACCAGCACAATGACGTCACTACACGCGAAACCGCGGCCTATAGAAACTACATGGAGGTTGTTAACGCCCATGCCGTGATAGCGGCGTCTGCTGATAACGTAGTGCGCGGGAAACTTAAACGCGCAGTTTCCAGCGGTCGATGTTACTCAAGACGTTTAAGATATTATGAAGCTAACTAAATGGAAGTGACTTTTTGAAACTATGTGACTATGTGGTTATGTTAATTAAGGTTGTTTGGGATATGTACACTGGCATGTATCAACAGTGATTCGATTAGTACACAGTCAAGTGGAATGCATACATAAACGCCATTTAAATTCAAACATCCACATTCATTTATGACAAATATACGCTTCCCTTTTGTTGTCGAAGTTTTTGTTTGTTTTGAATACTTAGGAATATAATACATGTATTGATAATACTAACTTTTAGCATATTAAATCATTTCCCACTTCAAACACAAAGTTATAACATGTATACATTAAACATATTTAGAACAAATATTTATCAGCTTTGTTGTCAAGACATTTTAGTTTAAAGCCCTCCCCGTCTGACAAATTGTGTGGACAAATTTGTGGACGGACCTTCGAACTGACAGACAGACATGATGATGGACAGAGGGTTAGCGTACGGCCACCTATATCAGAACACATCTCTGAACACACAGTCGTGTGTTGTTTTTTTTGGATCCATACAAACAAAACAATTTATTTGATTTTGTAACAATACATACAATAAACAAATATGACATGACACACATATAATATTTATACTATAAAACAGCATGTTTAATATATCTGCAAAACACGATTTTGGTACCAAATATATATTTATAACTTATTATGTACCATAATATCTTTCCTTTTGGTATACATACCAATTTTGTTTACACCCTATACAAATAACAATATATGATTTAAGAGCCTGAGAAAGTATCGCCCCTGATTAGCCTTTGCAGACTGCACATGATAATCTGGTACTACACTTTACGCACATGCATAAAGCCCAGTTTTTCACAGAGCCAGGCTCAAATAAACAATTCAAACTTTTTCTCAACATTGTTTCATTCATAAAATCTTACATTAAAACAAACACAAATAATAACAGTCACACTGATAAGGAAAGAACTCTAGCTGTGGTTATTTGATACAAGTAAAACTCTTTGGTTGCTCACTTGTAAAGATCCCCACATAAAAAGAGATTGCCAAGCAATATTGTCCCCTACCGGTGAAACTCCACCATTGTCAGTATGTTTTATATTTGTTGCCATAGCAACCAGAATTCTCGACGGAGGAACACAATGAAATGACATGCATAGTCTCCATATTGCCATCTATCCATGTTGCAAGTTTCATGACAAAATATGAAGAACTTATAAAGTTATCGCAGGATTCAGAAAAGTGTGACGGACTGACAGATAGACTGACAGACAGACTGACAGATGGAGCGCAAACCATAAGTCCCCTCCAGTTTCACCGGTAGGGGACAAAAAGCAATAGATACAAAACACTTGGAGATGTTGAGTTTTGCAATTCATTAAGAAAGCAAGTGACAGCAGTAAAGTTTTCCTCATAATTTTTTTTTAGAACCAAACACTTGTTGGGAATTATGATTTATGCAATTCATTATTAAAGTAAGTTATCGCAAATATTTTACCGAATGAAGATAGTGGGCGTTCTTTACAAATTGATACAGGAAAGTTGACTTATTTACCTAATTAAAAGAAAAAGTAGATTGATAAATATCTGATTGATCAATTAATTTAAAATAGCACACCAAGCTATAACCTAGAGAAAAATAAATGGTTGAATATAAGCATTATATAGCACAGGGCTAGAATTGTTTTTATTATGTAAAAATACTGAATAGGGGCAAGGTTTAGCATTTGATAATATCTACTGTTATCACTCATAACAAAATAATTGTTCAGACAAAAAAATGTACGTGTGTTTCGATTCCTTGAAATGCTCAATTAAAATGTCACTGTGGGCATTATTTGGGTTTACGGACATAATGAGATATTACAACAAAGCCAAACATACTATATTCTAAATGAATGTTACTAGCTTGATTTGTAAATAGCAGAAACATTAAAATGTAATCAACCGTTAAGGTATAAAAACTAGCCTTGCTCTGTCAGTAAAGGCGTAATAATGTGTGTGTATAGCGTCGTCCCGGACTAGCCTACGCATTCCGCACAGGTTAACGAGGGACGACACTTTCCCCAAGACAGGATTTTGATAAGAGACTTCCTTAAAAAATTCACATAAATGGGATTATTGGGCTACATGCAAGTGCATGAAGTGTTGGCCCAAATTATCCTTGTCATAACAGGGATGAAACTTTCCGCTTTGATGATTTTTTTTATTTAAACACAAATCCAATCTGTGCAGAAAGCATCTTTCCTGATAAGCCTGTGCAGTCCTGGGACGACACTAAACACACAATGCATTAAGCCTGTGCAGTCCTGGGACAACACTTATCACACTATGCATTAAGCCTGTGCAGTCCTGGGACGACACTTATCGCACCATGCATTAAGCCTGTGCAGTCCTGTGACGACACTTATCGCACCATGCATAAAGCCTGTGCAGTCCTGGGACGACACTTATCGCACCATGCATTAAGCCTGTGCAGTCCTGGGACGACACTTATCACACCATGCATTAAGCCTGTGCAGTCCTGTGATGACACCTATCGCACCATGCATTAAGCCTGTGCAGTCCTGGGACGACACTAAACACACAATGCATTAAGCCTGTGCAGTCCTGGGACGACACTAAACACACAATGCGTTAAGCCTGTGCAGTCCTGTGACGACACTTATCGCACCATGCATTAAGCCCGGTTTTCCCAGAGCCATGCTCAATTTAATTGATTTGTTGACACAGTAGCTTTCATTGCAACTACCCTCAGCTAAGTAGCGGCCCATCTGTATACGTGTATGTTATTCAAATATTTTGTTCATATACCGGCATCTAATATTATTTTATTTACCTTAATATTTTGTTGATTAATGTGGTTTCAAATTTCTTTTTCAGGATCACTCATTTTTAAATGTGTATCTTTTAATATTCAAGATTAAGGTATTGCTAGGGATGAACATTGAACCAAATTTGATAGCCCTAGGCCCAATGGTTATGGACGATAAGATTTGTTAAGTTTTCACAAAATAGACCCAATATAAGCATATGTTTAATATTGAGACCCCCGGGGCAGGGTCAAATTTGATCCCATGGGCATAATTTGAACAAATTTGGTAGGGACTATTAGATGTCTTTACATACCAAATTTGAGAGCCCTAAGCCCAATGGTTATGGACGAAAGATTTGAAAATTTTCACAAAATAGGCCTTATATAAGCAAATTTTCAATTTTGTGACCCCCGCGCCAGGGTCAAATTTAACCTCAGGGGCATAATTTGAACAAATTTGAAAGAGGTTCACCCCAGGAACATTCCTGAGAAATTTTATCAGAATTGGACCAATAGTTTAGGAGTAGATGTTTAAAGGAAAAGTGAACGCACGGACGCACGCATGACGGACACAGGACCATGACATAAGCCCCTCGGAGCTTTTGCCAGTGGAGCTAAAAGACAAATTTTAATTTAACAAAAACACCGACATAATCGTTATTCCTACCTGGGCTTGAACCCCTTACCTTTAGATTAAAACAGACTGTCACTGTAAGAGCTTGTTCATCCGAACTTTTACAAAAAATAAAACATTGTATTCATAACATAAAGAAACAGAAGTTCTTCAAATAATCAAAATGCTTTGCCGTGTTACTTTTTCTTGTTTTATCAATTTATTATAATTATTTCTCATACACGCATATGTTTGTTCATTATGATCATGTGTCAATTGTGTTATTTCGCTATCTGATTTACAGTGTACTTGTAAATATGTTTCAACCTATACCACAAAGTTGTAAAAGTCCCTTTAAATACAAAATCGCTATACATGAAGTACGATTAGCCTATATTGAACATTATTAAGCCCATTATTTCACCCGGAAGTGATCATATGGTCCTATACAAACTGCCAGTCAATTTATACAGATGTTGTGTTGTAAGAAGTCAGTTCGACATATTATGCTTATCTTTCTGCAACTGGTGTCAATGTTTTGCTATCTTAAGTCTCCTCAAAGTTATATCTGACGGCTTTACGTGAGTTTATAAGATTGTGCATGTGTGTTTTGTCAATGAAAAATACATATTGGTACAGTCTGAAACACGGGCCATGTTCATTTTAAGTGGGTTATTAAAATGTATTAAAATATTAAAATATTTTTAGCTTGTGTGCTTACACTTGAAAATAAATAAGGCAGTTTATATTGATGTTATGTATTTGTGGGTAGGTTCCGGGTCATATACAAATAGCATAAAACCGTGTTAGAAAATGTATAATACAGCCTAAACAGACCTATTTGTTGAACAGTAATAATCCTTGTAATAAGATTTAAAAAAAAGATATTTGTAAGTTGTGGTAGCTGCCCTCTTTATTTTCAAGGTTGTTAACTTATTTACTTTTACCTGTATAGCAAGTTAACTATAGACAGTATTAAATCAAATATTAATAGAATTGAATGAGTATAGTTTTAAGAACGTTCCTACTGATTTAACATATTCATTTAATAACCATTATTAAGCGAGTTATTTCACCAATAGTACAATAAAAAGCATAAATTAAGCAGCATTAGGGTATTTATATACTGAAAGCTTACATCTTGGCATGACAGTGTTTTCCCATACATTTCTCATTTGTTTACTGTTATATTTTACATGTAGTTACATGAACAAACTTAAAAACAATGGAAATCCCACATGATTGATATAGACATTTCCAAGACCGTGTTTTAGTATTAATTATGTTAATGGTTCATGGTATGTCGTTGGAATTGCTCTGTGTCGTATAGGCAATTAGTCGCTTGTCTTAGGTAAGAGATAAGCGGGTGTAAGTACTGTTTTTTCGGATACCGCCTCCGGAGTTTCATTATTCCTATGGAGATTTTATACTTTGTATTGTTGTCAATGAATGATATAGTAAATTACGCATGAGATAAAAGTGTGCTGGAGGACTAACAGACGGAATGACAGTCAAAATAAAACAAAATGAGCTCCCCAGGTTCAATAGAGGAAAGTTATATATATAAGTGACAAGACAATCATTCGGGATTTAATTCGGGATTTAATTGGCAAAACATGTCGTTTATTGAGAGTTCAACATCAAACTTAGATCGGGAAATACATATCATCAACATAAACATATTTAATTATTTACATACAACTTGTATACATAGAAATGTTGGACAAAAACAACATAATCAGTATAATGATGTTTGTCTTATAAAACACAATTAAAGTACGCAAGATAATAGACAAATAAAACTCAGTGAGCCAGAACATATAAACATGTTAAAATAAATGCAACAGATGTACGGTTACAGCTAAGATACCATTTTAACCTTTAATATTGAAATCCTCTTAACAGATATCTCACGATGTTGAAGCTATTTACACAATTCAGACAGGGATAAACAATCATGAAATAATTTAGAAAGACCCTGATCAATATGAGGTACACAAGCGATTGCATGGGGCCTAGGGATACTTTCCATAGAGATATTATATTTGCTTTTTCAAAATGCTTATTTGGAGAAGATGAACATATAAAAGCATGATTTTAAAATTGCATTTCATACTGTATTTCGAATAAAGCACAATAGTTATATTGTTACCAAATACTTATATTTGTGTGTGGGAATTAACACATACAAGTTAACGAAGATTGTGTTTTTTTTTCTATGTATCAATTTGATAAACATTTGTCACACAATTTACAAACATCAAGCTATGTTTAGCTATTCAACAACAGAACACAAATGTTTCATGCATTCAATAAAAGAAAAATAATAACAACCCCAAGTTTAAGGAAATCTGGTCTTAAAACATTTTCTGAACTTAAACAGTGGGATATTTACACACAATATATGTGTTCGTCAGAGACACAGTATGCCCCCTATTGCGCCACTTTGATTTTTTTTTTACCTTTGACATTAAAGGTTGAACTTTTCCTTGAAAATCCATCACTCAAATTGTGCAACTTCATGAGAACGCCGCTTTGAATTAATATTTTTTTCATCTTTGACCTTGAAAGATGACCTTGACCTTGATGGATGACCTTGACCTTCCACCACTCACAATGTGCAGCTTCATTAGAAAGCCGCTTTGAATTATTTTTTTGACCTTTGACCTTGAAGTATGACCTTGACCTTGACCGATGACCTTGAACTTCCACCACTCACAATGTGCAGCATCATGGGAACGCCGCTTTGAATTAAAAAAAAATGACCTTTGACCTTGAAGGATATCCTTGACCTTCACTTTTTACCACTCAAAATGTTCAGCTCCATGAGATACACATGGATGCCAAATATCAAGTTGCTACCTACAATATTGAAAAAGTTATGGCCAATGTTTAAGTTATTGGACAGACGGACGGACAGACACCATATATTTGACATTTGACCTTGAAGGATGACCTTGACCTTCACCTTTCACCACTCAAAATGTGCAGCTCCATGAGATGCACATGCATGCCGAATATCAAGTTGCTATCTTCAATATTTAAAAAGTCATGGCCAATGTTAAAGTTTTTTTTCCGAACAAATGGACAGACTGACATACTGCGGACAGTTCAACTGCTATATGCCACCCTACCGGGAGCATAAAAATGACCCTAATGAAGGCACTGCACTGACAGCAAGTGTGGGATGTTCAACGTGAAAGGTCAAACGCACTGTTACAAAACTAAATGGAATGTAAAATTTTATTATCAGCGTATATACGCACATATATTTATTTAAGTGTTTATTCCAAAAAATCCTTTTAGACTTTAATGTATTTACGTGTTATGTTGAGATGTAAACACAATTATTAATTTACAAAGCAGACATCTTTGTTTTTATTGTTTGAGCAAATAATATTGCTCTCTATTATTACAAATAGAGACAATTGCAATTTTTTACAATTGTAAGCATATGATAACACTTTCCCTTACTGTGTAATTGACTATTTTTTCTGGTACTGTGAATTATTTTTAACAGTTTAATATATATATGAGCATTCACACAGGAAATGATTTTTTACAAAGGTTTTTACAAACTAAGGTAAACATTTAGTTTATCTTATACAAATGGCAACAATACAAGAATAATTTACGTTTAAAATACAATTGTTCTACAGTTGTTTTATGTATAAATGGCAAAATATACCTACACAATATATACAGTGATCAATAAATCTTGATTAAGTTACTCACTTATTAAAGAGGATACACTCTGGTCATCTTCATGTGCATAAACAAACATAAAGCATAATAAACTATTGTGTCCAAAAACAAAGTTTAACAATTGTGAGCATACACGTCTATGATCTAACAACATAAATTAACAATAATAATTTATGCCAATTTTCATAAAACTATTATTTATTTTTTTGTTTTCTTAATTCTCAGTTTCATTAAAAGCTTTCCCAAACATGCAAAAGTGATACTATATTAATTTTACAATCAATATCCATTTAAATCAACAAAGTGGTATTTACAGAATCAATAATTTTAGGTAGATTAAATATTTTTTCCTAGAATGTATTATTATTCCAATGAAATAGTATGCTACTAAACAAGATTCATGATCGAATACCGACCCCAATGAGCAAATTGACTAGTATTGTTTTCGGCAGGATAAATAGACAGAAAAAGCTGAAGCGTAAAAGTTATAAAACTTTGTGAACAATTGATTAAATAAGCTTATCTATATTATGGGTAAAAACAGAAAACTGAAACATATCTTAAAACATGAACGTACTCCTTTTTTTCAATTTTGTCAAAGTTACCAGCATCATTTAAACAGACTTGACAATCTTAGAATATCTATGATAAAATTGTTTTTCCCATACATTTACCATTATAAGGATCAAAATATGTAGTGAAAAATTCATTATACAGACAAAGACATTGGATATAAATGCAATATGTGTGCTTTAAAAAAACAACTTAACATGCTATATTTAACCAAAACTTTCAACATAAAGAGACTGACAGCATCATAATACCAATGAAACATTGGTCACATAAAAAATAAAACGTAAACTTTTCATTTTCTTTGAAAACAACTTGGCTGTTACACATACAAAATGTGGCTGTTGACATGACTTTCGGGCTTTCCACTTAAATTGTTGTGATGTGTCATTCTGCCATTTCAAACTGAACAAGGTCATTCATTTTCACTCGTCATAAAATTCAAAGAGTAAGTGCTGAACAAACCAGTAGGTACGTAGAGACAAGCACATCTAAAAACGTATTTATCTATGGACTTCTTAGGTTTGACAGGGGTCAATATGGTAACAACTGCTGCAACAGGCTCTGTTTCTGATTGGATGGTTTGATTTCGTCAAATGGCATCTGAAAACAAGAAATACTTGTTACTGTAAATGCCAGTATTTCATGTTATTTTTGATACCGATGGAAAAAAAACAAGAACAAGCACATGGCTTGATATTTCAAGGTTTTACAACTAATCTGATTTGAATCCATAGAGGAAATCATGGTCCTGAGACTATTTATAAAACAAGGGCTGTTTGTAAAACATGCATGCCCCCCATATGGGCTCTCAGTTGTAGTGACAGCCATTTTGTAAATATGTTTTTTGTCACTGTCACCTTGACCTTTGACCTAGTGACCTGAAAATCAATAGGGGTCATCTGCGAGTCATGATCAATGTACCTATGAAGTTTCATGATCGTAGCCATTAGCGTTCTTGAGTTACCATCCGGAAACCATTTTACTATTTCGGGTCACTGTGACCTTGACCTTTGATATAGTGACCTGAAAATCAATAGGGGTCATCTGCCAGCTATCATCAATCTACCTACGAAGTTTCATGATCCTAGGCATAAGCGCTCTTGAGTTAACATCCGGAAACCTTTTTACCATTTCGGGTCACTGTGACCTTGACCTTTGACCTAGTGACCTGAAAATCAATAGGGGTCATCTGCCAGTCATGATCAATGTAACTATGAAGTTTCATGATCCTAGGCCTAAGCGTTCTTGAGTTATCATCCGGAAACCATTTTACTATTTCGGGTCACCGTGACCTTGACCTTTGACCTAGTGATCTCAAAATCAATAGGGGTCATCTGCAAGTCATGATCAATGTATCTATGAAGTTTCATGATCCTAGGCCCAAGCGTTCTTGAGTTATCATCCGGAAACCACCTGGTGGACCGACCGACCGACAGACCGACATGTGCAAAGCAATATACCCCCTCTTCTTCGAAGGGGGGCATAATAATAATTGATAATACATATTTATTTTGAAGTATGACAATTTTATTACCAAACAATTTGGATTAGGATTTGATGAAGATACATTTTGCCATTGGACCCAAATATCTTTTGAGAAGTAGTAAAAAGGGTTTGCCACCATGCACAAACATTTTACTTTTGTCTCAAAATTCCACTTATGTAAAAGAAAAAACCCCAAAATACACAAGTAGTCAAGTTTACAGTTTGGCAAATATCTTTGTTTTAATCACACTAGAAGCAATACTTCTGAGTTTAGACTTGACATAAAAATTCAACAGCTGGAAGAACGTCTGGACGGACACAGGTAAATCTACATGCACCAGTCCTACACATCTGTGAACTTTGGGGCATGCTAAAAACATGCACACATCTTGAACACTCACCTAAGGTTTGCTCTGCATGATCTTTACAGACCGAGGGTCCTGCACCATGGATATACCAGAATCTTGAGATGATGAGTGCCACTGGTTCATGTGCTGTTATGATGTTCGTAGACGGAGGGTTCCACACCATAGAGATGCCAGTAACTCGAGATGATGACTGTTGCTGGTGCAAATGCTTCAAGAACAAGCTCAACGCTTTGATATCCGGGTTTCTGCAATTTAGTATGTCATGTGTCAATTAAGACAACTATTTTTAAGAATTAACTAGCATTTCATAAAAATTATCAAGTATAAAAATGCGGGTCCAACCATGGCAACACAATTAATACTCTCTCAAAAAGATATTAACTTAAAAACAAGAGGGCCATGATGGCCCTGAATCGCTCACCTGACTCATTTAGATCAGATGAAAACTATGACCTCTATTGTCTACACAATGTTTTTCTATGATTTGACCTAGTGACCTAGTTCCTGACTCTAGATGACCCAAATACAATCCCAATCCAGATTTCATCAAGATAAACATTCTGACCACAGTTCATAAATATTGGATGAAAACTGTGACCTCTATTGTCAACACAAGGTTTTTCTATTTATTTGACCTAGATTTTTACCCCAGATGACCCAAATACAATCCCACCCAGATTTCATCAAGAATTCTGACCAAATTTCATAAAGGTTGGATGAAAACTGTGATCTCTAATGTCTACACAAGGTTTTTCTATTATTTGACCTAGTGACCTAGTTTTTGACCCCAGATGACCCAAATAAAATCCCAACCCAGATTTCATCAAGATAAACATTCTGACCAAATTTCATAAAGATTGGATGAAAACTGTGACCTCTATTGTCTACAGAAGGTTGTTCTATTATTTGACCTAGTGACCTTGTTTTTGACCCCAGATGACCCAAATACAATCCCAAACCGGATTTCATCAAGATAAACATTTTGACCAAATTTCATCAAGATTGGATGCAAACTGTGACCTCTACTGTCTACACAAACAAATTGTTGACGGACGGACGCACAGACACACGCAGGCACGCACAACGGACGCCGGACATCACACGATCACATAAACTGTGTCACTTCATGACAGGTGACCTAAAAATATGTGTCGGAGATAAACATGAACAGTTGTGGTTAAAATCCCATAGAAACAAGGGCTGTTTGTAAAAACATGCATGCCCCCCTATATGGGCTATAAGTTGTAGTAGCAGCCATTGTGTGAATACGTTTTTTGTCACTGTGAATGGTGGTGGTGGTGGTGGTGGTGTAGTAGTAGTAGTAGTAGTAGTAGTAGTAGTAGTAGTAGTAGTAGTAGTAGTAGTAGTAGTAATAGTAGTTGTAGTAGTAGTAGTAGTAGTAGTAGTAGTAGTAGAAGTAGTAGTAGTAGTAGAAGTAGTAGTAGAAGAAGTAGTAGTAGTAGTAGTAGTGGTAGTAGTAGTAGTAGTAGTAGTAGTAGTGGTAAAAGTAGTAGTAGTAGTGGCAGTAGTAGTAGAAGTAGTAATAGTAGACGTGGTGGTGGTGGTGGTGGTGGTAGTAGTACTAGTAGTAGTAGTACTAGTAGTAGTAGTAGTAGTAGTAGTAGTAGTAGTAGTAGTAGTAGTGGTAGTAGTAGTAGAAGTAGTAGTAGTAGTAGTAGTAGTAGTAGTAGTAGTAGTAGTAGTAGTAGTAGTAGTAGTAGCAGTAGCAGTAGCAGTAGCAGCATTACAAGACCAATACTTAAGAATGATCAAATGGGAAAAGGTAACATAGCACCAGCAGTAAATATGGGGCTCATTTACAGGTCAGATTAGGAATCTCTGCTGTAAAATGAGATTTTGAATGAATTAAAGGGAGGCAAATCTGTAATAAAAAGAACATGCATAAACCGTAGTTGTTTCCCTTGTTTGAACCATGCTAAATCCTTACAAGTTTGGAAAGAATTGGATGAAAAATTTGGACTTTATTGCATAAACACCATTTTCTCAATTCAAGGGGAGGTAATTCTGTACTTCATGGACCAATAATGCTCATTTTTTGTAGGGTTTGTGTCCTCATTGATATAAAGACACTGTGCAAATTTGGAAAGGATCGGACAAAAAATGTGGAAGATTTTTGAAAGTTTTCACAAAATAGGCAAAAACGAATAAACATGCAAAGTTCAACGAGCTCCTGCGGCCATGTTTTTTGACGAATCAAATTTCTTTGAACAACTTTTTTAGGGGAGCCCTCAAAGGTCATCCCTGTGAAATTTTTTGAAAATCTGATAAGCGGTTTCTGACAAGAAGATTTTTTAAGGTTTTTACCATATATGGTCATGGCGGCCATCTTGGTTATGTGATCAAATTTTTTTTAACAATTCTTTTGTCCCATGACCTAGGGATGCTCCACATGAAATTTAGTTGAAATTGGCTCAATGGTTTAGTAGAAGAAGATGTTTACAAATTTGTATACGGACGGACGGACGGACGGACGGACGGACGCCGGACGCTGAGTGATCACAATAGCTCACCTCGAGCTATCGCTCAGGTGAGCTAAAAACTAGAGCTTTGTCACAGATGTGACGAACACCCCCACCTGAAGAGCGGATGAAAATAACTTGAAATAGGGAACACCAGAGCGGATGAAAATAACTTGAAATAGGGAACACCATGCTGAATGTGTAAAACGCACCCATGACCCCGTGATCTAGTTTTTTGCACGGCATGGCCCATGTTCGAATATGGCCTAGAGATCATCTAAATAAAACTTCTGCCCAAGTTTATTTAAGAGGGGATGATAAGTGCTTAAAATGGAGAGCGGAGACCAAACTGAATGTTTAAAACGCATTATGTGACCCCATGACCTAGTGTTTGGACCGGCATGATCCATGTTTGATCATGGCCTAGAGATCATCTATATAAAACGTCTGACCAAGTGTGGTGAAGAGCGGATGATAAGTAATCGAAATAGAGAGCGGACTCCAAACTGAATGTTTAAAACGCACTTATTTACCCCGTGACCTTGTTTTTCGCCCGCATGGCCCATGTTCAAACTTGGCCTAGAGATCATCTAGATACAACTTCTGACCAAGTTTGGTGAAGATTGGATGACAACAACTTGTATGAGAGAGAGGACACTTAATACTGACCGACCGACAGACAAACAGACAGACAAACAGACAGACAGACCGACAAGTTCACTCCTGTTTACCCCCCTAAACTAAAAGGTTTGAACATCACGGATCCCTCTTTGTAATTAAATGTTAGTTTAAGAACCATATTAACAGTTGATATGGAACCTGATTTTGTAAAGAGTGAAAGAGTCAGATATGTTGGTACCTGCTTGTTTGCTGTTGTTGTTGTTGTTGTGGTTTTGAGTTTTAATATAACTTAAATTTAAAATGCAAATTTGAGGGTTTAGCTTGAAACTTTTGCATGTTCTTAACATTTCTTTATAAGATACAGTAGTTTGTGGCTGAACCCTTAAACTTAGATTAGATAAACTGGTCAATTAATTGAAGAGCAGAAACCCCAGTTTGTAGTGGGTTTTACCTATTGGGTATTTGTGAAAGCTTTATTGCATCAAAAGGTTTAGGCTATTACAACTGGGTCTCCTGAATGCTTTGCCATAGTGGCCCCTTTTGCAATGGCAAGGTGACTTACCTATTGAGATGCAGAGTTTGATAATGTGAACATCGCTCACTGGGCTTGAACTTGTGAGTAGAAGACCTCTGTGAACAGATAGAAAGACCTTAGGGCATCCCAGGAATGTGTCCCTGTAAACCAAATAATTCAATGCATTCTAAAATGGCATCAGTTATAATAGAAGTCAATCAATGTTGTTTGAGTAAAAAAATATTTAAGAAATAAATTATGTTTGAAGGATCTTGATACAAATGGGATATAAACTAAACACTTGATACAAACATAACCTTCTATATATTGTACACTTGATACAAACATTTTGTGCCCCTCTGGAACCAATATTTATTAAGTTACGTGCAACACTGAAAAGGTGGGACGGACATAAGGAAGGATGAAAGGAAGGACGGGGAGAATTACAGACAAGGACACATGTGTATGCCCCCCCACTGAGCCCTTTCAAGGCAATACAAATGGCGGCTATTATAAATATTTAACACTTACAAAAATGATTTGTTTAAGTTAGCAGCCATGATAGAGTTATATTAATATTAAACATACCCAAACTGTTTAAATTGAAATTTGGAGTGAAACACTGCACATTATAAATGATTAATTACATTACCAACCTACCTTATTGACGAGGTTATCTTGACCCCTGGCCAAGAAAGTATGGAGCCCCAGGTTCAGTGTGGCTCCTCCCTGTTGTTCAGCTAGGTACCGATCTATGATTGCATGGATTCCTGTAGGAACAGGCTGCATTTTATTTACTATGTGTGATCAATTTAAAAGCACATAATTCCCATTTGATGCTAGGAACTTTTCAGGCACATACAATACTGAGGTTAAGTGAACTATATGAGCCTCATTCTGGGAAAATAGGGCTTAATGTATGTGCAGTCTGCACAGGCTAATCTGGGATGACATTTTAATAGGACTAAATGTATGTGCAGTCTGCACAGGCTAATCTGGGATGACACTTTAATAGGACTTAATGTATGTGCAGTCTGCACGGGCTAATATGAGATGACACTTTAATAGGACTTAATGTATGTGCAGTCTGCACAGGCTAATCTGAGATGACACTTTAATAGGACTTAATGTATGTGCAGTCTGCACGGGCTAATATGAGATGACACTTTAATAGGACTTAATGTATGTGCAGTGTGCACAGGCTAATCTGGGATGACACTTTAATAGGACTTAATTTATGTGCAATCTGCACAGGCTAGTCTGGGATGACACTTTAAGCACATACATGAAGCCCCATATCCCAGAACACCGCTAAGATACTACTTATTGCTCTTGCTGCTGGGACTGGGCCATAGACAGAGATGGAGTGAGTCCCGACGCCGAAGGCGCCACCCCAAACCCGAGAATTCCGACAACAACTTTTGTTGAATGGCGTCAATCGCATACTGCCCTCCAGTCCTAAGGTTCACATTATTCGAGAACAACATATCGAGGTCAGTCACATTAACGGACGTGTCACGCAACGCTTGCTCTACCTGTTGGATCAGATCGTTTCAGTTTGAGCGACTTGTCCGGCCTAATTTGTCGACGCCCATCATTCAATTGTTGCTAAGCGACATGGATGCTGAGACGGAAGTCAAACTCACCAAGGCTCTGCTGTTGGAATTGTTGATGTAGCCAACATGGGAGGATATATTGATAGGAGGCTTGGTAGTCTTACGCAAGACGTCTTCATGCTGATTTTCTTCAGCAAGTTGTAGTATTTGTGCAAGAAGGGGGTTGTCATCGACTTTCATTTCAATGACGTTTGTCATGTTTGCTAGTAAAGTTCACTGAAAAGGAAATGGAAAGTAAACTAAAACCGGATTGTTTAGTGACACATGAATAAGCCTTGAAACACCTTACCTTACAGACCTGTTTTTTAAATGCCAAACATCGTGCCTATAATTGATATTTAAAATATTGCAATTAATTTTTCACCAATTAGAATTCAGAATAACGTAGTATCAATGTTTTACGTGCACCAACTTGAAATTGGAATTTTTGGGTTTGTAGCGAGGTGTTATATCTATTTTTTGTAAATCAAAAACAGGCATTACTTGAGCAGTTTAGAATGTGAGACTGTACACCTTTAATTGTGTGACTAAAGAACTTTAAATTTTAGACTACATAATTTTAAATGAGATTCTCAGCAATTAAAAATGTGTGACAACACAACTTTAAATGTTACAATCTACATATTTAAGTGTGAGTCTGCACACCTTTAAATGTGACAGTTTATGACTTATACCTGAGACTTAACAACTTTCAATGTGAGACAATACAACTGTTTGGCATTTAATAAGAAACAATAGATGTGAGTTCAAAATAGTAATTAAACTTAGTGAAATAAGCAAACTAAAGCTTTGTCACAAATGTGACGAATACCCCCACATGCCGCATTGACACATAATATTTTGCATGTCGTCTTCACAAAAAAACAGCGGACACCATGCTCTATTCTTAAAACGCAATAGTGACCTCTTGACCTAGTTTTTCACACAGAAAGGCCCATGTTCTGACTTGGCCTTAAGATCATCTCCATAAAACTTCTGAACAAGTTTGGTGAAGATCGGATGTAAACTACTTGAATTAGAGAGCGGACACCTTGCTGAATGTTAAAAATGCACAAAGTGACCCGGTGACCTAGTTTTAGGCTTGGAATGGCCCATGTTTAAACTTGTCCTAGAGATCATTTAGAAAAAACTTGTGACCACGTTTGGTGAGGATTGGATGAAAACTACTTGAATTAGAGAGCGGACAACATGCTGAATGTTTAAAATGCACTAAGTGACACCGTGACCGAGTTTTTAACCCGACAAAGCCCATGTTTAAACTTGGCCTATACATCATGTGGTAAAGATCGGATGAAAACTACTTGAATTAGAGAACGGACACTAAATACGGATCGACAGACAGACCGACAGACTAGTTCACTCCTATACTACCTATATACCCCCCTAAACTTCGTTTGTGCGGGTATAATTAAGCCAGTTATTCTGATAAAAAACTTTATAATGTGCTATAACTAGGGGCTAGCTCTATGCAGAGTTTATTGTAACCATTTTTGGATTGGGACAATTCGTAAAAAATCATAGTGTTTTGAATTAAATTGGGAAAATTGTTGTAGTTTTTGCTAAACATAATTTAAAAATTGAGAATAAGTGCTATCAAGATAAATTGCACTAAGGTTCAACTTATAGAGCTGCATAAGGAAACAAACTCAATTTGTAACCCATTAAAACATTGTTTGGGGTCAAACCTTGAATTGAAAACTTTAGCCAGTAATTATGGAAAAAATAAACTGTTTAAGATTAGGAATGGGACTCAAGTTTGGCCCCAATTTCGACAAAATGAATAACACTGTATGATCTCACCTGAAGCTCAAGAAGCTGAGCTGATATGCTGGCTTCGCTGATATTGCCAAAGGCTGAATTTGAGTTCTGATTAACTCAATGTTGCAACCTATCAAAACATTCTTTTTCTTGCGGGAAACTATGAATTGAGAACTTAAGCCAGTAATCATGGATATAGACTTTTTGAGATAACAATGGGGCTGAATTTCAGCCCTAATTTCAACAACAAAATTAACACTGTAAGGTCTCACCTGAAGCTCAAGAAGCGGAGATGACATGCTGGCCTTGCTGATATTGCTAAGAGCCGAGTTTGAGTTCTGCTTTCTTCAGGTTGAGAGTCGAAGGGCGTACTGGACCACACAACAAAACTGCTAATATTTTTCAAAGCCTTCTCTTGCATCAATTCAATGCGAGGCCTTCTGGGCTTGGAGTGCTAAGTCCTCATACCAAACCCAGACATGTTCACTTTAAGCACCTTGTTCACAATAGTTGGCGTTATTTGCGGCTGTGGCACACCCCATGTATGTATGGATTTCTTAGTGTTTACAACAAGGTCTTTACTGCCTTTCTGTGTCATCATGGATGTATTGTGCTCTGGGTGTTTACAACCAAGTCTTTACTGTCTTTCTGTGTCAGTATGGATGTATTGTGCTCTGGGTGTTTACATCCAAGTCATTACTGCCTTTCTGTGTCAGCATGGATGTATCGTACTCTGAGTTCACAGCAAAGTCATTACTGCTTTTCTGTGTCAACAAGGATGTATTGTGCTCTGTGTTCACAACCAAGTCATAATTGCCTTTCTGTGTCAGCATGGATGTATTGTGCTCTGTGTTCACAGTCAAGTCATTACTGCCTTTCTGTGTCAGCATGGATATATTAAGCTCTGTGTTCACAGCCAAGTCATTACTGCCTTTCTGTGTCAGCACGGATGTATGTTGCTCTGTGTTCACAGCCAAGTCATTACTGCCTTTCTGTGTCAGCATGGATGTATTGTGCTCTGTGTTCAGAGCCAAGTCATTACTGCCTTTCTGTGTCAGCAAATGATGTATTGTGCTCTGGGTGTTCACAGCATAGTCATTACTGCTTTTCTGTGTCAGCATGGATATATCTTGCTCTGGGTGTTCACTGCATAGTCATTACTGCCTTTCTGTGTCAGCATGGATATATTGTGCTCTGGGTGTTCACAGCATAGTCGTGACTGCCTTTCTGTTTCCGCATGGATGTAGCATGCTCTGGGTGTTCACAGCATAGTCATTACTGCCTTTCTGTGTCAGCATGGATGTAGCATGCTCTGGGTGTTCACAGCATAGTCATTACTGCCTTTCTGTGTCAGCATGGATGTAGCATGCTCTGGGTATTCACAACCAAGTCATTACTGCATTTCTTTGTCAGCAAGGATGTAGCGTGCTCTAGGTTTTCACCACTAAGTCATTACTGCCTTTTTGTGTCAGCATGGATGTATCGTGCTCTGGGTATTCACAACCAAGTCATTACTGCCTTTCTTTGTCGGTAATATTGCCAAAAGTCCGTTCTATTATGATATTTTGGCCGCTGAATGGACAATCTGGGGCAGTCCGTAACCCTACTGTCGTCTAAACTATCAACAGCAGAAGCATCCCACTAGGAAAGCTTACGCTTTTATTGTTCCTTGATTTTCTCCCGTTCAATTTCTGTTTGTCCCATAAAGATTGGAACAAGTTATTGAACTTTTTGTTCTTCAGGATATTTGTTGTGATGTCCAACAGCAACAACTGACTGTTAGCGTTACCATAACTACTGCTATAACTTTTCGTGTCTGTAAAACTCGTCCCTCTCAGGCCCACGCGGAACTCTAGCTTAACAAAACTACCCAGGCTTATGTGTGGACAACTCGACGTTTGACCAGAATCATGCTCAGAATTTCCTGCAAAACGGAGTTGTTCAACGATGCTGAGTTTTTCAGTCAGGAGGTCAAGGGGAAGGAGTTAGAAGTCAGGGGAGGGGAAGGGTTGTTCTGGACTGGGGCTCCTGCAGGCGGGACTCGTGCGGTTGCTGGGCCAACTCGATATCAATGCTGGTGCTCTGCTGAAAACAACAACAACACAGTGGGTGATAGGAACTTGTAACAATTATATTATAATCTATAACAAACTATGCCTCTTGACTGGCTGTGAAGGTTTTCAACAACATGAATTTCTAATCCGGCATTTTATTGGTTCCTTGTCCTTAATAGCATGAACATAAATACAATTAAGTCATTTTGTGTTAAAACAAGAAAAGTGTTGGCTAATGCTATACTTATCTGTACATTTATATCTATTATCTTGACTCCATTTCCAGAAATGTATTTTCATAAACCAATATGCGGATCACTAATGTTAGAAAGTGTCGTCCCAGATTAGCATGTGAAATTCACATAAGCTAATAAGGGAGGGTACTTTCTGACTAGACTGGATTTTCATAAAGAGGATTATTTGTTTAATGAAAAATACCTTTAAGAGGAAAGTGTTGTCCGTGATTAGCCTGTGCAAACTGCACAGGCTAATCTGTGACAACAATTTAAGCACATGCATTAGGCCCCATTTTTCCACATCACAGCTTATTTATCTATTAGCCAATTTTTTTGCTGCAAAACACAAAGAAGGAAAACCATTTGGTTAAAAATTTAATATTTTTAATTGTACTTATTCTATTAATCACATTACTTTTAAAATGTCATAAGATATGTTTTGTTATTATATGTTTCAATAAATGGGAGGCAACAATATTAATATTTAATAATAATATTAATGTCTCACCAACGTTGCAAAAAAACACACACACATATTATTTTACCTTGCCTTTACTGATCTTTGATGGTTAAAATCTGTTTAAATTCACATTAGAAAACAGTCTTAAAGTCAATCAACATGTAAGTTGTAAGACATAATACAAATAAATAAAACATTAAACAACTTAAGGGCAACAACTCACTGCTGGTGCAGATCTACAGTTCTCTCCCTTGTTAGTTTCAGCTAAAATGTCCTTCATGTTGCAATACGAGGACATGGGAAGGCTGTCTCACCCTCACATCGCTGGACTTTGATTTGGCTGAGCCTTTCACTACTCCTTGGTCTTCTGAGCTTAGCAGTTGCTGTAACATTGAGAAAGCCGATAGTCTTTTGAACTTGCCAAAAAAGTATCTGTACCACACCAATGAGGAAAATTAGCGTAATATTATCAAACATCGGGAAAATTCTATCTTTTAATTTGAGAATTATATGTCTTTTTAATTGCATGGAACTTCATTGCACAAATCCAATCAAAATATATTCTTTGACATGCGTTTTTGTTGAAATGTTCAGTTTCAGTGCTCATTTTATTAGTCCACTTGCATATAAGGAAGTGCCTATTACGTGTACTTTATAAAGATGGAAAAGTTTTTTTCACACATACACCTTGGAGTAAAAATTATGTTTCAGGCCATTTGCCCTTAATTACCATCATATTACAATACTAGTTTGCCTGTACTTTGATAAATCTATATTTTCACAGTTACCAATAACAAAACAATATTTTGTCCAAGTTATTTAAAACATTAACTGTGTTTGATATGATATTTTGTGAACAAAATACGACTCAAAATTTTTAATTTTGTGAAAAAATGAGTAACCAACTCTTTAAAAATGGCAAACTATGTTAAATTGGGAAATTTTGAGCTACTATTAGAATTGCTCAATATGTATGTTAAATTTGCATTTATATGTACACCAATGTTTTAATTACCAGTTTTTAATCATAGTGGTTTTTATACCATATTTGTTCTAATCAGAATTTACAAAAACCAACAGACTGGAAGCAGACTAAACTTGAGCCATATTCAGGACAACTGGGCTTAATGAATATGTATAGTACCACATTAGCCTGTGAAGTCCACACAGGCTAACTTGAGACGACACTTTCCACCAAGACATGATTTTTGTTTAGAAATAATTTCTTTAAAGCGAAAATTTCCTCAAAAATGGAAAGCATTATCCCTGATAATTCAGAGTGCGCACTGCACAGGCTAATCTGTGGTACATAACATGCATTAAGCACCCTTTTCCCATTACAAGGCTCACCTGGTATCATCTTGTACAACTCTGTAACAGACTGTAGGGGGATTTACTTTGAGCCTCATACCGAGAAAACAGGGCTTTATAAATTGTGCACAAAGTGTCTGCCCAAATAAGCCTACCGTAGGTTTCCACGTATAGCGCGCAGTGTTTTACCTCCAAAATTCAAATTAAAAAGCTGGTGCGCGCTATACATTGATACAACGCCATCCTGGCTGCTAGATTGGTAAAAAATATGTTGTGTAATCGTAAATAATCAAAATAGCCGCCATGTTTTTTTCCAGAAAACTACCACCCTATAATCATACAGACTGAGGGGCCATTGTCGAAACAACTGGTAGATATGAATGCGGTAGAAGAAGTTTTGGTAAAAAATAAATATGTTTGAATAAACTTGCAGACATTTCTTTGTTTGTGTTTACACTTCTTAATTGATGAATTCCGATGGGGATTGTTGTCGACATTCCGGAGAGCAGGCAAGGGTAGGTGCGAACGAGGTCTTTTTTACATGTACGGTAGGTGTGAAAGGGGGTCATTTTTCACTTTGTAATTGGCAGATGTTATTGAGTAATATGTGCCACGACTTGTTAAGACGCTAATTGACATTTGAGACACTAATTGACACTTGAGAACGTGAAGATATATGCAAATGCATTTTGTGTGTATAAATATTGAATGTTGAACAGTGGTGTACCTCAACAACTGTATCCCCGTCTCCCATGCCACATTCAAATTTACCGGTAATGCCCATGCTTTCCCCGAGGAAAAATCACACAATGTACACTATTCTTATTTTCTCACGTTTTCACGAAATGCACGTGGACTGTTAATCTTTTGCTAGAAAATTACAAAATTGTAAAAAAAAGTATAGTGCTATGCAACCCATGCTCCTAATCATAATGACGCTTCCTATTTTGAATGCTTAATTAAGCTTTCCAATGCCCCTGATTATTGGATATTGTGCAATAGTAAAATGGCGGCCATTTTCAGTCCGATTAGGTGGTTTTATTGTCTTTAAATATTTTTTTCTCCATTTTTGCATTTAAAAAACAGCCTGCGCGCTATACACGGGTGCGCGCTATACGTGGAAACCTACGGTAACAACTTAAAATGAAAGACTACATAATTTTTAATTTGATACTCGGCAACTTTAACTGTAAAACAATACAACTTTTAACATGACACTGAACAACTTAAAATATGAGACTGTACATATTTAAATGTGCACAACTTATTACGCGAGACTAAACAACTTGCAATAGACAATACAACAAGTCATAAGACACAATACTGTAAGTATATGAGTACTTGATCACACACGTTTTGCCTATGGATTAGACAGAAATGCAAAAACAGATGAAAGTCTATGGTGAATTAAGTATATGATATTCTGTCTTGCTACCAGGGGCCATTATACTAGTAATAATAGCCTATTCTGGTTAAATTTTTTATATGTATGTGATATTGAATCGATACTAGTTGATGTCTACATTTTATGCAATTGTTTTTGTAAGACAGACCTTAGATGTAAAGTTTAGTCACTGGCGTTAAAAGTGTGTGCATAAGGATATAAAAGCAGTATAGTGATATTGTCTTTGCAAACATCTGGTTTCTAATTTAAATAAAAATCATAATCAGTTATACGTGAACACAAATACTTAACAATTTATAATTTTTGATTTGTATTTTGATTGTACTAAGTTTCAACTTATACAGCTTAATAAGGCAAGTAACTCATTGTTGCAACCTATCAACCACTTTTTTTGGCAAATAATGCATTGTAAATTTTAACCAGTAAATATTTATAAAACCAGGGCTGTTTGTAAAACATGCATGCCCCACATATGGGCTCTCCGTTGGAGTGACAGCCATTGTGTGAATATGTTTTTTGTCACTGTGCCCTTGACCTTTGACCTAGTGACCTGAAAATCAATAGGGGTCATCTGCCAGTCATGAATAGTGTACCTATGAAGTTTCATGATCCTAGGCATAAGCGTTCTTGAGTTATCATCCGGAAACCATTTTACTATTTCAGGTCACCATGATCTTGACCTTTGACCTAGTGACCTTAAAATCCATAGGGGTCATCTGCGAGTCATGATCAATCTACCTATCAAGTTTCATGATCCTAGGAATAAGTGTTCTTCAGTTATCATCTGGACACCATTTTACTATTTCGGGTCACAGTGACCTTAACCTTTGACCTAGTGACCTCAAAATTGATAGGGGTCATCTGTGAGTAATGATCAATGTACCTATGAAGTTTCATGATCCTAAGCATAAGCGTTCTTGAGTTATCATCTGGAAAGCATTTTACTATTTCAGGTCACCATGACCTTGACCTTTGACCTAGTGACCTGAAAATCAATAGGGGTCATCTGCAAGTCATGATCAATGTACCTATCAAGTTTCATGATCCTAGGCATAAGCGTTCTTGAGTTATTATCCGGAAACCATTTAACTATTTCGGGTCACTGTGACCTTGACCTTTGATATAGTGACCTGAAAATCAATAGGGTTCAACTGCGAGTCATGATCAATCTACCTATCAAGTTTCATGATCCTAGGCATAAGCGTTCTTGAGTTATCATCCGGAAACCATTTAACTATTTCGGGGCAATGTGACCTTGACCTTTGACCTAGTGACCTGAAAATCAATAGGGGTCATCTGCGAGTCATGATCAATCTACCTATCAAGTTTCGAGATCCTAGGCCTAAGCGTTCTTGAGTTATCATCCGGAAACCATTTAACCATTTCGGGTCACGGTGACCTTGACCTTTGACCTAGTGACCTGAAAATCAATAGAGGTCATCTGCGAGTCATGATCAATCTACCTATCAAGTTTCGAGATCCTAGGACTAAGCGTTCTTGAGTTATCATCCGGAAACCATTTAACCATTTCGGGTCACGGTGACCTTGACCTTTCACCTAGTGACCTCAAAATCAATAGGGGTCATCTGCGAGTCATGATCAATGTACCTTTGAAGTTTCATGATCCTAGGCCCAAGCGTTCTTGAGTTATCATCCACAAACCACCTGGTGGATGGACCGACCGACAGACCGACCAACAGACCGACATGTGCAAAGCAATATACCCCCTCTTATTCGAAAGGGGGCATAAAAAAATTAGACTTTTTGAGGAATGGGGCTGAATTTAAGCCCAATCTTTGACAAAGTTACTAACACTGTAAAGTCTCACCTGAAGCTCAGAAGCTGAGCTGATATGCTGGCCTTGCGGATATTGTTAAGGGCCGAGTTTGAGTTCTGATTTACTTCGAGCTGAGAGTCGAAGGTTGTACTGGAGCATACAACAAAACTGGTGTCATGTTTTTTAGCCTTCTTTAGTCCCAATTCAATGCAATGCCCTTTGGGCTCGGAGTACATAACCGGACGTGTTTACTTTTAGCAACTTGTTTTCAATAATGGGGGGAATTTGCGTCTGTGGTGCACCACATGAATATATTGTGCGCTGAGGACAGTCTGTAACGCTACTACTGTCCTAACTATCTACAGCAGATATACTTCTGAATGAATCATTTCAATTGTTCCTTTTTTTCTCTCGTTCCTTGCTGAATATATAGCTGTCTTATAAAGAATTAAACAAATTATTCAACGTTTAATTCTTCGTGAGATTCTTCGTGATGTCCACAGCAGGAACTAACTGTTTGCGTTAACTGTTAGCGTTACCATAAGTACTGCTATAACGTCTCGCTTCTGTAACACTCATCCCACTCTGGCACTAGAGCTAAACAAAACTACTCGGGCTTGCCTGGGGAAATCTCGACACGGATATTTCGGTTGTTCATAACAGCGCGTGAAAACTTGACGTGCTGAGGATTTATTGCACAGACTTGTGTAACGATGCTGACTGTTTGAGGCCGGAGGTCCAGTGGGAGGAGCTAGGGATCAGGGGAGGGAAAGGATGGTTCTGTATTGGGCTCCTGCAGGCCAGACTGGTGCTGTTGCTTGGCCAACTCGATATTAATGCTGGTGCTCTCCTGAAAACAACAACACTAGATTGGAGGATATGAACTTGTAACACATTTTTATAATACAATGCATAATACACTACATATATGCCTCTTGATTGGATGTGAAGGTTTTCAACAGCAAACATAATTATCTGAATTTCTAATTTGGCATTTCATTGGTGCCTTGTCCTAAATAGCAATTAATGAAAATTAATGCAATTAAACCATTTCGTATTAAAACATTAAAAGTGTTGGCTAATGCTTTAATAACCTGTAAATTCATAATAATTATTCTTACTTAACTTTCAGTGTAATTTTATAAGCCAAATTGCCGCTCATCAATATTAGAAGCTTTCGTCCCAGATTAGCATGTGAAATCCACATAAGAAAATCATGGAGGACACTTTCTGACGATACTGGATTTTCACAAAAGAAGATACTTATTTTCAACAAAACATACCTTTAAAGAGGTAATTGTTGTCCCTAAGTAGCCTGTGCGGACTGCACAGGCTAATCTGGGACTACAATCTAAGCACATGCATTAAGCCCTATTATTTCACAGCGTGGCTCATGTCTTAAGCCAGTTTTTTCCTGCATAACAACAAAAAAGAATGGAAAATCATCTTGTTAAAAGTAATAAATGGTTTATTGTTCTCATAATCATAAACGGTTAACTTTTACAATTCATTCACAGAGGATTTACTGTTGATACAAGTTTCAACAAGCAAATTCGTTGAATTGATATCCCCTGCCAATATGCTTCTGGACACAAAAGTGTTATATTTATCACTCAAAAAAGCATTTTTCCAAGATACAAAATGCCATAACTCTGTTATAAACAGATGGTGTACAAGGCCGTTTGGCGTGCATCATTCTCTTATCAATACTCATACCAAGTTTCAATGCAATCCGCTAAAGCACTTTCATGATATGGCTCCGAACGAATGGACGGACGGAAAGACAGACGGACAGACAACGCCAAAACAATATCTATCCACCTATGGCGGGGGATAATAATAAATGGGAGGCAACAACTTCATATTAATGTATTCCCAAAGTTACAAAAACACACACACCATTTTTACCATGCCTTTACAGGTCTTTGGTGTTAAACTCTGTTTAAATTCACACTAGACAACAGTTCCAAAATAAACCATCATGTCATAAAAGTTGTAAGATATATTACAAATTAGTAAAATATGAAACAATTTAATGGCAACAACTCACTGCTGGTACATATTGACAGTTCTCTCCCTTGTTAGTGTAAGCTAAATTAATTAAAGGCCACAATATACTAAATGATTCCCCTATATAATTCAATGTAAAAGCGTCAACTTAAAGAGAAAATAAATGCAACATTTTCAACATAGAGACCACCATAACCAAACTTTTACTGAAAGTTCATTCTAAGTTGAATCAATTTAAGCAATAAAAAAGATATGTCATGTTAAAACCAAACATTAATTTTACTCAAATCAAACTCTACTTCTTTTGCGCCTTAAATTTTGCGGCCATTTTCTAGTGCAATGTAACTGTTTTCAGGTCAAACTTGTACTTTAGTCTCTAACTTTATCATATGTCAGGGATTAAATACTGAGCACCTTTTCTTTCCCTTCCAATATATCCAAGAGATAAAGCCAGAACACCAGTCTAAAGTGTAAAACATGGCTTCGAGTAAAATATGATTTTTTTAGTCAGTACAGCCCTACATGAAACAATTATTTAGGATAATGTAACCTATAAAACAACCTGAACTTTTTAAAACGCAAAAAATATGCACTTCCTTATCATTTTTCATCTATCCTCAATGTGCATGCCAAACTTCAGATTGATCCTTTACGTAGAAATGTTTGAACAATGAAAATTATTATAATAATGCCTGATAAGACATATGGCTTCCATTGTCGGTGCTTAAATTTATAAAGGGCTTTCAAGAGCAAATAATATTAACTTATATAACAGAATACAGTAAATATACTGTAAACTTCTTATATGCTTTATCGAAGAAGAAATATAATATTATTAAAACGTGTTTGGGCTTCTTTCAGTGCGAATTTGTGAGTTTAGATGAGCTCAATACGAGATTCTGTACTTTTTATTATCCCTAGGCCATAGGCGGAGGGATACTGTTTTGCGTTGTCTGTCAATCCTTCCGTCCGTCCGTCTTTCCGTCCGTCCGCCCGTCTGTCCGGAGCCATATCTTGTAAGTGCTTTGGCGGATTTCATTGAAACTTGGTATGAGTATGCATATGGATAAGAGGATGATCCACGCCAAATGGAATTGTACACCATCAGTTAATAATAGAGTTATGACCCTTTGTATCTTGAAAATGCTTTTTGTGTGTCCGGAGCCATATTTTTGAAGTGCTTTGGCCGATTTTATTGAAACATGAAATGAGAATATATATGGATAAGAGGATGATGCACGCCAAATGGCAGTGTACACCATCTGTTCATAACAGAGTTTTGGCCCTTTGTATCTTGAAAGATTGTTGTTTTGAGTGTCAAATATAATACTTTTGTGTCCAAAAGCATATTGGCGTGTGCTATCAATTCAACGAATTTGCTTGTTTTAATTATTTTCCCATACAAATTTTCCAATTTAATTATTTTTCTTTACACTTTTCAATACTCGTTAACTCCATGAAACAAAACGCATTTATTCCATGAAACTAACAAGAACGCATAATATCCTGTGAAAAAATGGTGGTTTTATGTAAATCATGCTCCTTTGTGACGGGGCCTGTTTTGACTAAAAAAACAACACTGTATACTCAATGAAAACTTAACACCTCCTCGCAATAAGACTCTATACGGCATTAGATGGAATAGATTCCAATCAAATAGGCTTAATTAAATATCTTACAGCTTTACAAAAACTCAAGGCCTGCATGGGGATGACAGAAATTATTGCGGTGTTGTGTTTCTGAGGTGTCTGTATCGGTAAATTGGAAAGCATAGAGCTGGAGAAGGGTTTGAGTTATTGATCATCAAGTAAAATAAGTTGTACTGAAAACACGATATACACAAGAATAGACGCCATTTTACCTTCTGTGAAATCATATCATATCATTCTCGTACACTTCACTTATTTATACACTGCAAAAACACTATTATTCGCGGGACATTATTTTTTATTGATTTTAAGGGTTAAACGATCCACAAATTAAATACAAACACACTGGAAAATAACTTACACAAATTCCATATTTTTTGTTTCCAAACTGAGAAAGTCATGCATTAACTACCACGTCCATGAAAGTCTTTTTTTAACCACAAAATAACATGCGGACGAATATATATGATTTTACAATAAACAAACAATTTAAAAGGATATTTTACCTTATGTAAATTCATACCATTCTTTGCCACCTCATCTTAATAAACAGGAAATACACAAGCAGAGCTTTTCCTTGAGTATTCATGGGTCTGTTTAACGGACCCATACCCAAAGCGTGTTATATGCTGTTCCTTATGAAAATTATATCTAAATTATGTTTCAATTAGATCTAACAAAGTTTATAACTATTATAATAGGATTTTATTCCTATAATTTGAAGTATAATTAAAACTTATATTAAATGTGTTTTTCCCAAATCAATGGACTTTTAGCACAAAACAAATTCAAAATCCCAAAATTGCATTTTTTCCCAAAGTGGCCAAGAAAAGGCCTGACAAAGCGTCTCTTTTACCTTCTGCGTCATGCTTGTCCCCCACATCCTCAGCATCGTTGTCCCGACCCAGCAGCAACTAAAGCAGCAGAATAGCTTGATGTATTTCTTGTATGTATATTTAGGACTCGCACACACTGATATAAATGTAATAACAATCAATAAGACATGTTCAACATCATAAAATATGGCAAATTAATAAATCTCACATCAAGTGTTACCTTTCTGTAAACGTTGCGTAAAATATCAATATATACTCCTCCAAAGATTACTTAAACAATTTCATATTTTATTAAAAAAGTATTCATCCATATACATTTCTTACATGGCATGGTGTTTATAGAAATGAAAGTCTAAAAATAGCCTCAGTTGCTATGTACATGTGCATATATGTAGAAATATTAAATTTTCAGTTGAAATGCTTTGTTTTTTCATGCACAGTTTACAAGAACTAAATGTTAGGACCATAATGACACAAATGTTATGACAACATAACATAATATGCATTATATCTTATGTTCCAACAAAAACCCTCACAATGTGTAATTAGATAACAATATGTTCACATAAATCATTTATATCTTTAACTACACAAACAATGTTGTATTGTAACATCACACACTACTATGTTTGTATGCTACACAACACATTGTCATTGAAATACTAATCACTAATTACAACAACTAATACATACATGTACACACTATTCCACTCTGAACACCAGGATGTTGTCACTCCATTCCTGTCCCACAATGATGGATGATGTGGTGCTGCTGTAGCAGACTGACTGTGGGCCCCACACTCCATCCTCCCGAGTAGCCAGCGTAGCCAGCTTACTCTCTCCCTCCCAGCCCACCTGTTGTACAGTGTCGGACAGGAATCCACAGACCAGCACCTGGCCTGCAGGGGTCACATGTAGACCAGTTGGGTCACGTAGTGCTGGGTCTGTGTATGTAGCCAGGAGTGTGCCATCCCTGGCCAGGGTGAGAAGATTGTCCTGCGGCCCGTAGCTGGTGATGTACAGCCTGTCTCCTGTGGGACTCACAGCACACCTGCTCACTGCAAAACAGAGTAACATCAAGATATTGAATTATTGTATATGTTAAATAATCTTATTAAACATACTGCAGTGATATTGTATTACGCGTATGTTGCTATAAAGAGGCCTTTACACATCTAAAATATATGCATACATTTCAATGATTCAATAGTTAAGCGTGACAATAAACTTCAGTAGCAGAGCTATTGTGATAACCTTTGAAATGTTGAAATGCGACTAGTGAGTTAGATATGAATTGAAGCAAAACAATTACACAGATGGAAACAATTACACAAACTGAAACAATTGCACAGTTCTATCAACAGGTAAACATATTGTACATGTACAATCATTTAACAACCACAAAATTAAGACAGGGTCAGAAAGTGTCTCTTTCCCAGGAACTCAGTTTCTATTTATAGACATGCCATGTAGTGACAGTCAAAATACTTCATTACTCATGTTTATAAATCAATATTTCTGAATCTTGTTTTGGCTACAATGTACTGTAGCATTCAAAGGGCACATATGAATTATAGAACAATTTTTTTATAATACATCAGCAGGTTTTCTGCTATTACATCTGAATTTTATTTTATTATCATCTCACAAAGTATGTAACTATAATTTATATTATTATTTTTTCAAAATAACAAGATAAAGGCCTAATGGGTCAATATTTGTTGATTAAAAAATAAATCCCAACTCGGTTCATTTAGTCAATAAAAATTCCCAAATTTGTCATTGTATGGATTTAAAATAACACAATTTGACTAGACTCCTTTGTCCACAATGGTTAGACAAATCCCTGTACATAATACACATGTTATCAGGATGGATTCACCATGATTCTTACCTGTCCAATCAGCTGATCTATCTTGGTAGAGTCTGCAGATCAGTTTGCCATTCAGTGAGTATTTGTACAGTTCTTGACCAGAGGTGACAAAAAGGTCTCCTTGGTGATGGGTAATAAATGTACATTCATGTTGTAACTGAAACTTCCTGCCAGAAACAAGCTTTCCCTGGTTGACAGTGATAAACTGGACCTCATGTATGTTACTAGTATTCACAGCCACTGCAACCTCACTGGGTGTGATCAAACAAATGTCCAATGGCTCAGCTTTCACATCCCAGTGACTCACCACCTGGTACTGCTGGTTCAGCAGCTTGACATTGTCATTATTCCCGTCTACAACCAGTACCTGCCCATCGGGAAGAACACATATGCCTCTGATATAACATACACCTTTATCACTTGGTATTCTCACATTATGCTTAGTAATACTCTGGACATTAAACACCTTGCCTGACTTCCCCAGCAGAGTCAGTGCCTGCTGTATTATATGCTTACATTTTATGCTGGCTATAAGGCAGAGCTCCTTATTATCTCCAATTTTCTGAACAATTTCATGGAATTGTGACAAGTCATTGTGAAGACTGGTGCATTTATAAATAGAACTTGTAACTGACCCTTTTATGCTTATAACTTCCTCTTTTATGTCATTTAGTTCCTTCACAGTAATATTATCAAATTCATTCAAAATAGAAAGAACACTCCAACACATTTCTTCTTTTAAATTATTGCCCGATGTACCCACAGAACTATTAAAACACTTATCTATATTAGTACTTAAATTGCCATGCAATTGTTCTATCATGACTGCCCCATGTTCCTTGTATGTTCTCTGCAATGACTGAACACTGGCCTCCTGATTTATCTGTAGGCTTTTGATTCCCCCCATGACAGTTTCCAGCTCCACTGACAGTCCCTGTAGGTCTGTGGGCTGCGTGTTGGTCAGCTCTGAAATCGGGGTCATTTTACTGCACTTGCTGAAATAAACAATTAATACATGTACATACCAAGGAATAGTCAGTGATATTATGTAATGCTTCAAACAAGTATACATTGTAAAATAAAAACAAACAAGGAAAATAAATGAAAGCGTTTTTCTAAGGCTGGAGGTATATAGAGTTGCCCTTTTCCCTTAGTTCTTCCATCTTCGTGACTTTTCTGTTACATATAACTTATATAACACCTATTCCTAAAAAGTTTACGAGAACAGTAAACAGGCATGTGAGTTTGCCCACCTCTATATTTTGGTTCTGTTTTTTTTCAACATAATTTATACAAAACTTACATTTTAAAATATGTGTCGACTGAAACTTTCCATAAATTATTACCATTGTGTTGATATATTTTGCACACCTGCATATTTTGATATGTTTCTTTTCAACATGCCCAGAGTTATGACCCCTTTTTAGCAAAGAAATTAAATTTTTTAATTGTGTTGTGAGAAACTCAAAGAGTACAGCTGATAGTGAGATGAAATTTTATAAAAAATATTAAACACCATGTGAAATACCGCACCTTGATATTTTTGTTAAATTTTGTTTAACATAAGGAGAGTAATGGCCCTATAGGCAAAATATTTTATTTTGTTAATTGTGAGAAGCGTAACTCAAAAAGGATTTTTGATAGGATAGATTGATTACATTTAGGAACATATTTATCATCAGGTAAACTCATACAACTCCATATTTTTGTTAATAATTGTTAAACATTAAGGTAGTAGTGAAACAAATTGGATTGTAGAGGTATCCATGTACTAAGAACAAATTTCTAGTTGCTTATATTGTTTTTACAGCTAGTATTGTTAACGTTGAACAAGCGAGAAAAGATCATTAATGCTCCCCCACCCCACAAAAAACAGGCATGACTTATTATTAAAGTCTATTCCCAATATTTTTAAATAATTACAACTCCTGTTACATTCATATGAATGCTGCATTATGATTGGATTTGTTCATGTGACCGTTTTTTCATTTTCCGATGAACCCACATCGTATTCAAATTAAAACATGAATCTCATAGCGCTACTTTTTGATCATAAACAAGTTGCCGAATTGACGTAATGTTTTGCGCGAAACTTAGGCCAGAGTTTTTTAATAAAATGATTTTCGGACCCGCCAACTCTTATTTTTGACGAAACCAAAAAAAAAAAAAATTATATAATTTCAATCTCGGATTTTTTTTTCGGGTGCCAAAAGCCAGGTTTTAGACACAAAACGCGTGTCGGGTTTTAGAGAAGTGATTTATTTAAAGCGTTTACCGATATCGCATTTAAATGTATCATAAGCGCTTTTGTAACATCGATCATTTTTACTGAAAACATGCAAAATGGTGGCGAGACCACGATGACTTTATACTGGTTTGGACTTCTTATTTACCAGGATGCTACAACAACAAAACAATTTATCAAAGCCACAAGTGGCCAAACAATTGGCAATGTTGTGCGCAAACATGTTGTTAACGAACACGACGAACTCGCTTCACTTGAAGCGTCTAAGTCAATGATTGACACAGATAAGGTTAAGTGTGACCCAACTATGCCAGTGAATGTTTTGGTCGAGAGCGACTTAAAATGCATACATGCTATTTTAAAGTACCAAACCCCACAGGATCGTAGTATTATAAAAGAAAATGCATTTGATGTCCTAATGGCGATGAGGAGGAATTACTGCTACCTTCCATCTGCCAGGTAAACCATATGTAAAGTATTTAAGAAATTTTACAATTTTAAGCGGGTATATACGATTTTGTCAAATATTTATGAATTTATATAAAATGTGTAAAAAAATTATTATATATATATTTCAATATAAATTAAAATAAAAGTGATGAAGAACATGTGTCGAAAAATGCGAAATAAGCCAGATATCTGAAATTGAAAACGGCTGTACAGCCAAATTCGCCACCATGTATACCATACATGTGCGATGTGCATATAAACTTAGTTTAACGTTTTTTTTGAATTCCTGCAACGATATCTATTCATACGACACACGAACACTATCTCCGATCCTAATACAAAGACGAATGCTTCGGTTATTGTAGGAAAATATGTACGTCACTATCGGCTCATGGCGCTAATTTGTCTTTGCTACATTTTATGAAATTCGGCTTTAATGTATATTTTTTCTTGCCTATTTTGTGTTATTGTAACATATTTTATCAATATATTACAATTAAACACATATAAAAAATCGTATATACCGTCTTTAATATATGCAATATATTCATTATTTGGCAAACCTGTCATTGCAATTAGCAGGCTGACCAAAAGTAATGATTTTATTTATTTTTTATATTAACCCTTTCAGTGTGAGAAACGAATTGTGAAGGCCTTTGCAAACAAATTGGATCCAGATGAGACGCCACAGAACGTGGCGTCTCATCAGGATCCAAACTGTTTGCTATTCTGATAGTATTCTTTGAAAAAAAATCGAAGAAAATGCTATTAAATTGTAGCAATTCAGCAGACGCCATTTAAGCAGACTACACATTTCCAAGCATGCAAAGGGTTAATTGCTTTATAATTGATAAAATACAAATCTGTTTTGATAGTCTTGGCAAGGTGGTATATTTGACTTTAATAGTGACTTTTAAAAGATCTGTTCTTCATCAAAATGTAACATTGAAGGACATACTGTAGCCACTTTTTTCAAGGTACAATGTATTAAATTGAACTCATGTGTCATAACCATGAAGTGTAGATTTGCCGTACACTTTCCATCACGAGTGAACTATCTATCTATTTATACTGTCAATCAACCTTTCAAGCATTATAGGCAGATATGGACATTATCGAGTCCGTTTCTTGGGAAGAACCAGTACTTGGTGTCTATGGAGGAGATAATGAGAACGCTCCCCCATTTAATAAATCCAGATATTCTTGTTCAGTTATAATGTAAATATTCAGGGGTGTGATTGAGGCAAAGTCAGAGGGGAGGAAAATTCTGTTTACTGATTTTGACTACGCGAATGGCGCGCATAACACAATGACAAACATAAAAACAGACATTAAAATAAACAACTTTTTGTATTCATAACAATATTTCTTTATAAAAACCTGTTAAACTTCACATTAATCATACTGAGGATGCAAAGTAAACAGTGAAGCAAGTATTTATTGTAAGAAATAGCAGCAGTTTTTAATGTATTGAATGACAGTTAAAGGGGCCTTTTCACAGATTTTGGCATTTTTTTAACTTATTCATTAAATGTTTTATATTGATAAATGTAAACATTGGATCATAAAAGCTCCAGTAAAAAATCAAGAAAAAAATTAAAAAAAGGAAAAGAACATTGCCCGGAGCAGGTTTCGAACCAGTGACCCCTGGAGTCCTGCCAGAGTCCTGAAGTAAAAACGCTTTAGCCTACTGAGCTATTCCGCCGAGTACGCATTGTTGACGTATTTTATACCTTATATAAGCAATCTTCGTAGTTTCACAAAATTTAACGACAAAAACAGAACTCTCCAAATTATTCAATCGTTTCGCGTTGCAACGCTTTATAATTTTTAGGTTTTAAAATCGTCAAAAGATGCATATAATGGCTATATTAGAGCATGGTAAATGTTCAGTATTACTGTTTCCTCACAAATATCATAACTAAAACGAAAACTTACGAATCTGAAACAACTTTTTTCAATTTTGTCAATTTACCAAAGCGTGAAAAGATCCCTTTAATAGACTAAATATAAACAATCACATTCAGGGATTTTTTTTGCCAGAAATTACAGCCGATATTCGGCTGCTTCCCAATTGCAAAAGATGACGTTTTTTCCTAAAAATTTGATTAAAATTTCCCAAAAAAAGACAAAATTTTCCCAATAAAGCAAATAAGATTACAATGTTATTTAGCAATAATTTCGAACGAGTGCCGATCGAGTTGCCGAGTCGTCGCCGAACAACAACTGACTTACGTATTTTTTGCGAATTTAGCCGAATACGATTTTACGTTGCTATCCACATCTCTCTCTATATTGCGGAGGATACCGACGATAGTCAATGCATCCCGATTGTAAACGCCTGTTTTTACACAAGCCAAAGATGGCGGCAAGCAGACGAGAAATTTACAATGAGCGGCGAAAATGATAAATAACATTCAAATTAACAACGGATATCATATGGTTATTACGGAATAATTTAATGCGTGTGTCAATTAACGCAAAAAACAACGTTTGAGATAAAAACATCAAATATTTATTACAAATCTTCACAGTGAATGTGCATCACGGAAATCAGTGTTGGGAAATTGGAGTTAGTCTACCGTTACTCACAAAGTTAATGCATTTAAGATGAGTAGACTATCGTTCGAAAATGGAAAGAGACAAACATGATATGATTTATATGTTAGTGGATCTGTGTAAAATCAGATTCATATGCATATTCTGCTTTATTATGTTTGTCACGCTTTACAGTTTACTGAAATAGCATTGAAGTGCAAGATCATGAAGATGTTGAATGGTAAAGAAATGAAATACATTATTTTAACTCTATTTAATACATCATTGACATAGCAAGACCACTAAAGCGTTTTTTTTATAAATATTTGTTAATGTTTTCACCATATGATATTTAATTTAAAAGAATACTGAATTAAATTCTTACTGTTAAAGAGGTTATAATTAAATGGTATATTTAAGAATCTATATAGATTATTGCAAGTTCAATATGAATGTGGAAGGATATTAACTTAACATTGTCTTCATTGTAAGAACACATTAAATTAGCACTTTATAATATACACTATGCGCCCCGCGATTTTTGCCTAAATCACCGACCACCGCGTTTGGGCCAACGTGGCAAGTCGCAGTGATTCGCCGCAAATCGCTGTGAATCCACTCTGTGGTTGATTCACGGTGATTCCGCCGTGATTTCACTGCGACCATCTGGCGATAAAGATCAGCTGTAGAATCATTGCGAAACACCGCAAATCGCGGTGACTACTAGACTTAGATCACATTGGATCGCGAAAATGTATTCAAATATGAAAGTAAACACCGTACTTGTTGAATGTCGAATCCTGATTTCCAAACAATATCTTTATTTGTTGAAATGACAATTGTACAGTACGGCTCACACAAAACCAACAAAGTTCGCAGCTACAGATTCTTTTGTTCTGGAAGTTTCTCTGCAGCCACAACGAGTATTCACTCCGAAAGAAACAGGTACAGATAATAACCTGATATTTTTACTTTTACGCGATTGTTTTAACATTTCGTCAGCTTCTCTGCATACTTCATACAACTACCATCGGATGTCATCTGTCAATGATTGTGTAGGTCATTAACCATACCGAAGAAATTTACATAGTTTAATATCGGAAATGAGACTTGCTTTAAACGTCGAAATAAAAGATATCTATTTGCTTAAGAGTTGCTAAAGTACACAGACGACACAAATATAAATAATGTCGACCATTTGAATAAAATCAAATGTTGGTTTATTTGTAAAATAAATACTTTCACTTCGTCCCGATTTACAGAAAATGACTTAAATGTGCATCTAAATTTAAATTTACACATTGCTTCAGTTAATGTACGCGTCTCCAATCGCCATGCTTTGGGCTGCTAGATCTATTTAATAAAATAGTAGCGTGTAAAATTAATTTAATGGAACATTAGTAAACGTTTGTCTTAACAATTTCTCGAGCAATGTTGAACAGCATATACTTTTGAAAATGGAAGCTGTGAGCGTTCGGAATTATCGTTATTTTAAATGTTTCAAACATAGTTTGTTACACTTAAAATTAGGCGGTGAATCGTTTGATTTGGTGGCATTTTGTTTCATTTCGGACCCCATGCAATTTTTCAGATCATAATCTCTGTGCTTTATTACTCGAACTTGTTAGTTTCTGACCACATGTGCTACTAAATGTAACTATCGGACTGTGTATTATGGTCCATGCAAGTTGCTTGGGCCCGTGTTGATGATCCCTAAATGTTAGATAAGCATGTGCACTGTTGATTAAGTTGGTTAACCGTTTGTACAAAAGTTCTACTGAAAACCGCCGACTGCGTCTTTGTTTTATTATCCAATCAAGCCCCAAACATCCAATATCCGGTGTATTACCAGAAACAAACTTAAGATAAGCACGCGTCGTCTGTCAAAACAATGATTGTATGGCTGTTAACATTTTGAAGTAGCTCACACAGTTAATTCCCATATACAGTCCAACCTGCCCGAGCGACCGCCTGTTAATAGCGACCAACAGTCAATAACGACCACACCGATTTCCTCCCGAACGATTTCACTATATATTGAACCTGCGAATAAAGCCCACCTGTGAACAAAGACCAACGACCACCCTTTTACATTCCCAAATCTCCATTTTGATAGCTTACAACGACCACTGCAATCATAAAAATCAACGATTTCGCAACTTTCAAATAACAAAATGGCCGCCAGGACTCTGCGTAGTCACGTGATACACATCTTACCAGTGGACTCGTCGGTCGCTATGGAGATATTGGCAAGTGACAGTTTATTGCACTCGATAGCAGTTGTTTGTTTATTTAACATGCATTGCTAATTGGTAGTCGCCTGCTTCTTTTATGCATTTGACAGTTTGTCAAAAGTGTAAAAATTTGCCTTTGTATTTAAGTGACTCGCGATTAATCTACTAATTGCCGAAAATATCAAAGACAAATTTGGGGCTTTCATAAACTCATTAAGGAAATTAACGGTTTCATATCATTTACGAGGCCTATTAAAGACAAACATTTTGATAGTCATTCTCTTCTTAAATTTCTCCGTAATAAGACGTTCATAGATTATAGAAAAGTAAATTGTCATTTCAAGTTAACCAGCATGGCTTCCAAGCGTAAGTTCTTGACGTTGGAAGAACGCGTTAAGGTCATTAGTTTGTTAGGTAAAGGACACAGTTGTAGATGAGTGGCTAGTGATCTTTGTGTAGGAAAAACTCAAATTCAGAGCATTTTAAAGCGTAAACATGAGATAATGGACGAATTCGAGGAGAACGTAAACTGTGAAAGTAAACGCCCTAAGCGTGAGTCTGAATTCGCGTATATAAATATCAGATGTCATTTATTGTCCATTACTGTCAACTTTACTGGTTGTGTAGTAGTGATTCATGTATTTCATGTAGAAATGTTTGCTATGTTATGTGTATTTTGTAATTTGTTCTTTGTAGAATTACATGTACATGTACGTATACATGTATATCAAATGTTATTTATACAGAATATGATAAATTAAATAAATAATAAAAACATAAGGGAATAGAAATACAACATGTAATAAATATACAAATGTAAAACAAAACTGTGTTTCAATCCTTTATTTCATTATACATGCATAAGTATTCAAACATTTAAACAATAGAGCACATACATAGATAAGGTACCTGTTAAAAAACTACTAGCATATTTTGCAAACTTTCGATCGACCCTGCGAATAAAGACCACCTGTGAACAAAGACCACAACGACCAAATCCCTTGAGTGGTCTTTATTGACAGGTTGGACTGTATGCTCTCAGAAAAAGACTTAAATTGCTTAAAACATTTAAAATAACGATATTTATTTTCATAAGAATTGCTAATATATATATATATAAAAAAGTTTGACAAATTCAATAAACAGATATTGGTTTATTTTCACAAAATAAACTCACTTTCTCGATTCCTAGAAAATGATGTGTACATGTTGCATAAAATCTAAATATAAATTAAGATGTTTATTGGTCGTTGAAGAAGATTATGAACTGTACATGACATTTAAGTGTGTAGTCAGTATACAATACAATAATTGTTTAATAATGAAGGAACTGAAACAGCGTAACGGTTACAATACAGCGTGTATGACATTCTTTAGGACTCTTATCGTCAATATTAACCAGAATTCGCTTTTAAAATGGAAATCGGGCATATGTGGGATTATCGAGCAATGGATAAAGACGGAAGAAGTTGCATGTATGTGATTGAGACAGTTGAAACGTATTCATCGGGGAATCGAGAGACTCGGGGAAAATACGATGATTACATTACAATCAGTTATGAGTTCTCCATGGCTTCAAACTGTTAATTGCATAATCAAAAACGCAATTATCACTCCTCCAGTTGCGGTATCATACCCATAGGTGCGAACACTGTTTTGTTTTATACGCAGCATTTAAAAAGACAAAAATAACCTGTAAGGGACATGGGTGTGAAATACATGTTGACATTTTAAAAAGGCTACTCTCTTATATCTGCCAACAATGCTAATAATCCCATATTGCTATAATCTCTGTGAAGATTAGACACGCACATGCAACGTAGGAAAATCGTTCTTCACCGCGTTGACCATGAGCGCTGTGAATCGCGGTGAATCACCGCGGAGATGATATTTATAGCATACACGGTGATCATGCTCGACCTAGCGTGATGAAACGCGCAAGATCGCGTTGATTTTTCACACAAAATAAATAATGACCACTGCGTGTCGGTGATTTAGGCAAAAATCGCGGGACGCGTAGTGTAAAAATGCTGTCAAACATACTTTAATAATTTTAATTCTGTTCTTCTAATCATATTTAAAATGTTTCCCAATTTCATAGTTTATTGCGCTATTTTTCCCAATTTCATGGTTTATCGCGCTAATTTTCCCAATCCAAAAGGCACAGGCTGTAAGAAAAAAAATCAAAAAAAATCACTGACATTTGAGTGTTCTTCTGGTGTTAATGATGAATTAACTGAGTTAAATTAATATATTTAATTTGTTTACCTTTCAATATCTTGCATTTCACATCTTCACTCAGTTCAAAGCTATTTCAGTTAACTGAACAGCGTGACAACATAATAAAGCAGAATATGCATATGAATCTGATTATACACAGACCCACAGACATATAAAAATCAAATCATGTTTGTCTATTTCCATGTTCGAACAATACTCTCTAAATTGTTTTACTTCGCGAGTAGACTACACTCCAATTTGCAAACACTGGTTTCCGTGACACAAATTCAGTGGGCACATTTCTTAACAAAATATGTGTTGCTTGTATCTAAAACGTAGTCTTTTTTTTGACAAACACATTTCATTATTCCTATCAGACTAGGTGATGTCAGTCGTTTATTCGATTGCTATTTTTTATTTCAATAATCTTAATTTTCTCTTCACAATGGCGCCATTTGCAAACAAACCACAGAGCGCATTTTAAGAACACGATTTTAATTGGAAGATTGGGAAACGACAGCCAATTATATGGCTCGTTTTAAAAATGCTTAGGTAGAATCTACCAGTGTAAAATGCGGAGAGATTTCGCGGGCCGCGGATATTTCGGGTCGCTTATGAAATACGTTCGCGGAATCGGTGGTAGCCCCTCTCCCCCACATTTTTTAAAACGAATTTACGCAAATCTTAGAAGTGACATACAGGACAAACCGATCCGCGGAAATCCGCGGAAAAATCACACCCGATATTTACTGCAGATTAAGAGCTCGTTACAGAGACATATACTGTGTACTCTATAATGCGTTTTCAATATATTGTTTCTTTGCATATGTGTGCAAAATTTCCCCCATTGGCCTATTAAAATTGATTTGTACTTGTGTCATGATCATGACTATGTTAACCATTGTTTGGTAATAACATTGTAAGATGATGATAATAATAATTCCATGCTATGCTGTGTGCATGTTTTCTGCGTATTTTTATAAGTTGATAGTATTCATTTTAATTTAGTTTCATACTGCATATATTGTAAAAAAATGTGTTATTCTATCTCTACATAATTCATCTTTGCTATAAGATTGTAGTGGGAAACTTGTACAGCTTTGTGTTTTACAATTTTAAATAACCATTACAAGCTTAATCTTGTTAATTTTGTAACTAATAGATTTTGGTTTGTATTTTCTTTTAATACTCAAGCAACACTTGGCGTGTTTCATTTTTGAATTACATATAAAAGATGTTGTTTTAATAGAGGAATATTAAAGTGCCTAGGCAGTGACATAGGGGATTGGAAAACAGATTAAGATTTTTTAATTTGAAGATTGACTTTGCCAGAGTTTTTTTTAATACAGATGTTCATTTTGTCTTAAAAGGAATTGCTTGCAAAAGACATATTTGCGTGTTTGTGCATTTTCATTTGTAACAGAAACTGTTTCGATTTAAAGAAAATTATGCAACTATAATTATATTCGTATGAAATGCAGGTCTGTTAATAAATGTGTTTATTGCTAAATATTTGTATGAGAATGTTTAGAACATAATAAATTTCATTGACATTTATTATTTTGGTCATGAAATCTAAAAGAACTTCATACCATAACATTTTTAGCATAGTGCATTTTTGGTCACCATCTTTTTTTTTCTTTTTTTTTCCCCGTCCTCCTACTGGACACTTTTTGGAAAAAAATCTGAAAATCATTTTATAAAAAAAACTCTGGCCTTAATGATGTTGCTTTTTATTGGTCAATAACGAATGACGTTATATTTTTTGCACGAACTTCAACGATATTCACGGTTGATGGAGATGAAACCGAAACTGAAAATAGATTCATACGCTAGGTTAAAAAGGACTTGTATGGCCCTTGCCACGATAGAATTGTTGTAATTATAAGAATTGAATAGCATTTTTCTGCATTTTATCGGGGTATGAACTGTCAGGAAAATACGCCTTATTAATAATAAACGCCATCTAAGTTTATGCAAATTAGGCGTAATTTTCCCGACAGTTCATACACAGATGAAATGCAGAAAAATGCTATTCAATTCTTAAATAAGCCAGCGATGAAAATCAATATATTGTTCAATAAACTGACTTGAACTGATTTTTGCAAACACATGCTTTAAGTGTATTGAAATTTAATTATTAAATGCATTTACTGATGGCATTACTGTAATATATCTGTACAATGTCCAATGTCTTACAGTGTTATATTATAATTAATAATCTACTTCAAAGATTGTTATAATGAGTATTACAGGTTCTAAAACTGACTTCTAAACATTTATAATTTCATGTTATAAGCTTCTGTGACCTTTTACCTATTGACCTCAAAACAGATTGACCTCTTAATCTTCCTAGATGTAAACATAAAGCATTTTGCATGCCTGTAGGTCAAAGCATTCTCTAGATATCCTGTGGAAACGATTGGTCTACTGACCAACCGACAAACAGACCAAAGGACAGATGCAAATCAAAATAACTCCGCATCTTAGAAGAGGTCCTTGATTTCTTAATAGTCTCAGTATGAACAATCTAGCCTGTGATGAGCGGCTTATAACATGCCACCTGGTCTACTACATGTATTGCCAAATATGTTTTGTCGTTATTTAACCTATTGCAATTATTTTGCTTTTGTTGTTGTCACATGATCTATTTGTGGAAAAGAAGACGCCATTGTTTCATGTTTTAAAGAAGGATCCAAGACATTGGCCTATTGTTTATTTATATGTGATATTGAAATTTCATACTTAAGCAAGCCTAGAGCCAATGATTTTTAAAAATTGGGAATATATGAATAATATTTTGCAATTTACTTTATACTAAGCGAAATAAGAAAAATGACAACTTTAAAAAAACAAGAGCACCATCTTGCGGGTGCAGACCGCTCATCTATTTTCTTTTTAAAGGTGAAGGGACTCTCAATTTTAATCACAAAGGAGGGAGGGGTGGAGTGAAGATGGGTGTAAAGTGTGGGGTGTGGACATTTATTACATTATCTTCCAAAAATGCAAAAAAAATGCAAAAAAAAATTCCCTTCTGATAGCATGAAAGTATTTTAAGTTTGAAAGCAATAGCCTTGATACTTTAGTAGTAAAGTGGATCGAAACACAAAATTTAACCATATATTCAAAGTTACTAAGTCAAAAAAGGGCCATAATTCCGTAAAAATGACAACCAGAGTTATGCAACTTGTCCCTTTACTGTACCCTTATGATAGTTTGCGAGTGTTCCAAGTATGACAGCATTTTCTATGATACTTTAGGGGTAAAGTGGACCAAAACACAAAACTTAACCAAATTTTCAATTTTCTAAGTATAAAGGGCCCATAATTCCGTCCAAATGCCAGTCAGAGTTACATAACTTTGCCTGCACAGTGCCCTTATGATTAGGGCTGTCACGATACGCCGTGAGCGTACCGCGGTATATCGTGGTACAGCAACACTCTATCGCGGTACGTACCGCGATATTTTACAGAGTATGTATATGTGAAGAAAACAGCAGAATAACAAGTTTTACAAACTTTATTAAACTCAATAATCAGAAAACACTGGTATCATAGTATGACTAGAAACTGTAAAAGAAACTGTAATAAACTTGATAGAAGTAGTCATTGTTATTGTTCGCGTCTTTTTCTAAAATGTCCGCCATGCTGTTTACAATAGCTGTGACTACGATCTGTGTAAATCAAATGCTTCAAGGGCATGTTCAAAATGCGGAGTCAGCGGGCCCAGTATTGAAAATCCGTAGCGTTCTGACTCTTCCCGACTTATTCAGAATCTTAAGATAACATGATTCGGAAGTGCCATGCTTTGAACGATCGATATACTAAAGAAAGAAAATAAGAAATAGAATAAACATCTTTTGGATAATTATGAACTTATTTGCAAAGGAAATCTGTCCCTAATTCCAAAAACGGTACGGACCCATACATCGCCGTATTTTAAACGTGAAAGTTAAACATCTACAAGTGGAAGCGCTTGCTTGACCTGGATATTAACGGATTATTTTTTAGCCCTTTTGAATCGCTTCTACATTTTTCAAAACGATATCTATATCAAAATAATTATGTAATGTATTTATATCTGTGCTAATATAATGATATTAAAAAAACCGGTGCGGCAACGCCGTACCGCGGTGCGATTTTTTTCACGACACGCACCGCGATATACCGGTATACCGGTGAATCGTGACAGCCCTACTTATGATAGTTAATAAGTGTTGCAAGTATGAAAGCAATAGCTTTGATACTGTAGGAATAAAGTGGATCTAAACACAAACGCTATTTTCAAATACACAAAACCTACAAATGTCAACAGTAAATCGGGTCATTCAGTCCGTTTACTCCGCCTAAGAGCTACTGTTTTCAATGAATTTCTCAGCGAGTGGCCAATATTGATTTTTCCAGCTCTCATTCAAATTCTTCTTGGTAAGCGTATTAGCCAATCAGCGCACAGGCGGCCGAATACACGCCAAAACCATGTGAAGCTATGCAATAAGTTTACATTTGTTCGCAGATCAATACTGACAAATCTCAACGAACGTAGCGCTGTAGATGAAGGGTCATTAAGTAGTTTTTTAGTTAGAGAAAATTTTTCCACATTAAATAAATAAAAGATAGTAGAGACCTCTGCGCTACGAAGTTTTTATTCAGCAATCAAATAGTAGTCCATTTTTCCCCAAAGAAGAATTTGGAGGGGGGAGGGGGGGGGGGGGGAAATTCCCCGATTTAAACACAACAATTTATATATATATATATATTTTTAAGATGTTTCTCATGATTATTATATCTCAATTCTATTTCAATTTAAAATTGTCAAACATACTTAATTATAAAAAAAAGAAATGAATATAGTGCAAACATGCATAAATGTAGAATTAAATTGCTACGTCATGACCATTGACATTGTAAATGGCGGATGTATTCAATGTAAATTAACATTTAACCTGCGTTCAATTCAAAAATGGTGATTCAAATTACAAGTAATGGTGATCTAATAATGGAGAAAGCATTAACTGGATGTCACAAACATTTGGTAAGGTTTGTTAAACCAGATAACAACAAGGACAATTCGGATTATTTAAGTTAAACTACTACTGGTAAGGCATTCTTAAACTGATATATTTCGGACATGTATAATAATCGGATAAACAGTAATAGATATACTAGATGTTCCATGCATTTAGATGTGTTTTTTGTACAAAAGCTATCATAGGGATGATGATAATATAATGAGGATAAATATGTGATGGAACGTTGCTACCGGTACATATCTTAAATTACTTAAATGTGTTAAAGACTTAAATGTGTTATTAAGAAGTAGATTTAATGAGCATTTATTGTTTTTACATAGTATAGTGATAGAAATAATAAAAATTTGTAAAATGAACTTGTTTTGTTTTTTAAATCTTAAAAGTCCTCAGTCCATTTTTTTCACACAAATTATTGATATTTTGTCCTTATCTTTGTGTACCAATTCATTAAAATATGTTGTGTTATTTATCATGGTATTTTTATTTAATAAAGCAATATAACTTTTTAAGATATTGTGTTACTCTTAGAGCATATTTTTATTTAAAAAAATGAATAATTCAGACAAAAACACAATAAACGCGCTTCAAAATTGACCCCAATTTCAGTCCAGGGGCATTGATGACTCCTGGTTTAAAATCTATTGAAATCCCTGATGATCGGTCCTCGCAGTGATTTTTTACAATTTTTCTCGTCTGAGTCCTGGGACTCCATAACCTGCAAATCGATGAGTCCCTGAATCGAAATAAGGAGTCGGGTTTTCCTCGCTTCATTGGAAAGAGGCCCTAGCCTATGGATTTTGGGAAGAATTCTCGCTAAAATTACTGCTTTGGGAAATGAAAATGCTGGTGTCAGTAAGGCTCTTTGGAAAAACTGCATGATTTTAATGAAATTTTCAATTGGGAAGGGCCCTTTAATAGGCTCATGATATAAAAGGCTGAAAACCCCTGCGACTGTGAGTCCAAGTATTAAACTTTATTATTTTTTTATGAAAATTCTATGCATTTTTGGGACTCACATAACTCAAAACTTTGCATCCCCAGATATTTTTATGAGTCCAGAACGCAGGACTCACGGTTAAAAAAATTCACTGTTCTCGATGCTCTCAAATTGCGTCACCTGATTCACAAATGTTCAATGGGAATTCCCCCATCCCACAATTCAATTTGTATATGCACTCGTGTAAAATGGCGGACATTTGAGTTTATGAAATTCTTTGACACATTCATTGTCAATATTGGCTGTATTTTGGTATTGAAAATATAAATCGTAATAATACTGGATTATCCGGTAATGGATAGAGTTGGAATATGCAAAGATCTATCAATATTATATGTTTATTTATAGATTTAAGGAACATGTTTGTATTCATTGAAATCACAATCGGTAGGGTCTATTAAAATTATGAAATAAAAGTGGGATTTCAAAATTTATGTTTGGGACGTCCAAAATTTATGGTTTGGTAGTCAGGACTTCCAACTTTAAAAAGCTAGCGAAAGCGCTGTTAATTATTAATAACTAACGGAATATAATGTGTGAGATACCTGTGAATTATTCCAACACATGCAGAGCAGCACAGCTGACTGTGGTCATGGCAAAACTGTGTCAGTGTTTCATCCTCATGCACCTCACACTTCCTGAGAAAATCTTCCACTGCCTTAGAAACTGGCCATTTCTTAATATCCTCCCTTCCACATGTCATATGTTTTGTAAAAAACTGACTATGCAGGATAACACATTTATTACAATAAAACCTTAAACATTTTTCACAATAAATGTCTGCAGATTCCGTAAGATTCTGCTCTAAACAACGTGTGCAAGAAAAGTCTTCAACCATACGCAAACGTTTTGGAACCGAAGACAATGAACCTGTTGCCATTTTGTTACTGTTTATAATGTTAAAACCTTTTTGTTCAAATCGTTCAAGTATATTTCTTGTGAAATATGAAAGAAATAAAGCTAGTTCCAAAAGTTTATCAACCTTAGAAGTTAAAATTAACACTGAAACACAGATAAATTCAAACACAAGATGTGCGATAAAACTTTTCAACCATAGGCCAACGTTTCAAAACATAAGAAATGAACCTGTCGCCAATTTTGATACTTTAGTGTATGAAGTTTTACATGTTTAAGTACATGTAGTTGAAGTATAATTCTGTTAAAATAGTCTATAATACTGTAACCCCGATGGTTACGGCTGTGTTGTATCCCAATAAACAAGAAATCATAAATAAGATAGTTCACAGTTCACTTCTTTTAATAATGTAGGAATGCTTTTCAGTCCTTTATGAAATACATGCAGACGAAAATTCAAATAGCAGTTAATCCTACAGTATAAATCAGGATCTGAAATATATAAAACAATAAAATGCTTAACAATAAAACAATAGTTCTGTTCTAGTGGCCTTAACATTTATTTTATATGACTCAACTACTCAAATAAGATTTAGGTACAAAAATGACAAAAATAATCATAAATACACAAACGCAGCATCAAAAACCTTAAAAACAAGGGATGTTTGTAAAACATGCATGCCCCCCATATGGGCTGTCAGTTGTAGTGGCAGCCATTGTGTGAATACGTTCTTTGGCACTGTGACCTTGACCTTTGACCTAGTGACCTGAAAATCAATAGGGGTCATCTGCAAGTCATGATCAATGTACCTATGAAGTTTCATGATCCTAGGCGTAAGCTTTCTTGCGTTATCATCCGGAAACCATCTGGTGGACGGACGGAAGGACATACGGACGGACCGACATGTGCAAAACAATATACCCCCTCTTCTTCAAAGGGGGGGCATAATAATGAGTTAAAAATATATCATTCAACACATTGATACAATTTCTACAATTCTTACCAATTTATGGAATTGAGTCCCTTTCTCTTTCACTTCAGTCTCTCCTCTTTTAACCTGCTGGTGCTGTAAATTCGAGCATGCAAACAGATATTATGGTGTTTCAACTCAGTGTATAAGTTGCTTTCTAAAAGTGAATTTATTTCTTTGCTGTCATTCGCGAAATCATGTGAGTTGAACATTAAAAAAGGCTCTGGATGTCAATGACAATCAGGGTTCGCCAAAACTGTCGGTCTGCCAGTCCAGACCGGCAATTTTTTCTCGGGACCGACAAGTGATTTAAGATAATCGGTCTGACTGACCGACACAATCAGATGAAAAATGAGTTCAACAAGATATGTTTGTGAAACACAATGTCCCCCAATATGACGTTTGACCTTGAAGGATGGCCTTGACCTTGCAGTGCCTTCCCCAGGAATTTGTTCAGGCGCCCCAAGGCCGACCGGGGTTGGGTTCGGGAGGGGTGTCCCCTACCGACGTTGATTTTTTTAAAATTTAACGTGTCAATTCACGTTCTGTTGTGCGTTATAACTCAAAGAACAAGGGACAAAATTGTCACAAAACCAGGTTTTCATTGTGAAAAAAAAATCTGATAAAGGGAGAAAACTCAAACTGAACTTTTGAAATGACCAAAAAAAATTAACCCCCTTTGTAAGTTTGTTTTTTTTTAAATCTATTTTTAGTCGTGGCGACCTTGACATTGGAGATATTGACGTGATTCTTTCGTGGGACACACCGTCCCATGATGGTGAACAAATGTGCCAAATGATTTTAAAATCTCACAATGAATGACATAGTTATGGCCAGGACAAGCTCATTTATGGCCATTTTTGACCTTTGAACTCAAAGTGTGACCTTGACCTTGGAGATATCGACGTAATTATTTCGCGCGACACACCGTCCAATGATGGTGAACAAATGTGCCAAATGATTTTGAAATCTGACGATGAACGACATAGTTATGGCTCGGACAAGCTCATTTATGGCCATTTTTGACCTTTGAACTCAAAGTGTGACCTTGACCTTGGAGATATCGACGTAATTATTTCGCGCGACACACCGTCCAATGATGGTGAACAAATGTGCCAAATGATTTTAAAATCTGACAATGAACGACATAGTTATGGCCCGGACAAGCTTATTCCGCCAGCCCGCCAGCCAGCCCGCCCGCATTCGCCAATCTAATAACCAGTTTTTTCCTTCGGAAAACCTGGTTAAAAACAGCGTCAAAAGACGTCATTTGGTGCGCTATGACTCTTCAAAAAAATCCCCCAGTCATTTAAAAAAAATTTTTTTTTAATATTGTTTAATTGTTTTAAAACTTTTCCGCACAGATAGTATAATCCCGACTCAAACGATTCCCCAATACATCCGTTTCAACCCGACTCTATTACTGTATACTTACTATTTTTCAAGTTTCTTTTTATTACCTGATAATCCCGTTTATTCCGTTTTTATCAATCTCTTTCTGGTAAATATTTACGATAAAAGCTTTCAGTTATTTCTTTAACACAAACCTTGCCATTTTTTAAGTGACTATTTATAGATTTGATGAAATATTGCCTCTGAATACAGGGTTCGCCAAAACTTGAAAAATCTGTCAGTCATTCGGACTGACAGACTTGAATTTTTTGTCAGTCCGAAACAGTTTCTGTCAGTCCCACTGTCCGACTAAACTATAACAGCAAATCACAACAAAAGAAGTACCTTTAAGATGTTTATTGGTTTTGATCACATTAAAATACAATAAAAGTTCAAACCATGTCCAATGTCTATATTATTAAACAATTATTATATTAATAATAAACCACATATAAACCAAAGGCATACTTTTTAGACTTCTTTTTGTCAAACTGTTTTTTAACCTCCACAGCTCTACAAATCCGTGTTCTTGAAAAGTTAGGGTGACATCCAATCAAGTTTGACTTAAATGCGCACAGCCATTCACACTACTTTGGATGACTTCAATTTCTGTTTATTAGCCAATTCACAAGGTCTAAAACAACACCTATTGTTAAAATATTTTCTCTTAGCTGAGGTGGTTGATTTCCAGGTTCAATTAAATTAATGCATTTCACACCTATTTCTTGATAGAAAAGCCCATGATAATTACCACCATTCATTCTTGTTGTCTGAAATAACCCAAAACATATTGCTACAAACTATCAACAACAAATCAACACATAAATATCCCTATGTCCGAATTTTAAAATATCCGAAATATAGTACATCGGGTGAAAAATCTAATTTTGATTCAGAAATTGTTGGTATGTAAATAAAAATATATCAATATAATAATGAAACTATTTAACAGAAATGCTCACAAATGCCTGTTGAAACAAGTGTTCATGCGGTTTTTGTTGCGGAGAAATTAAATGGAACAAACAAAATGGCGGACGCACTCGGTTGCTTTTTTTAACATAGACCATTGATTTTGAACTCGGATGTGATAGTCAATTCTAATCCAACTTTAAACATCAAAATGAAGGTAAGAAAAAAAGGATTTTGACAGAAGTTGAACAAAAAGCATTTACCTTATATTAATCCAATAGCACATTATACAATTTGAGTGATCTTTTTGAAACCATTTTTCATCCGATTGTGTCGGTCAGTCGGACCGATTATCTTAAATAACTTGTCGGTCCTGAGAAAAATTTGCCGGTCAGGACCGGCGGACCGACGGTTTTGGCGAACCCTGGAATATGCGTCAATCCCCTGACCTGTTGTTACTCCTATAAATATGAGGTCGCGTATCGTTTAACGTTATTTTGCAATAGCATTGTTCCGACATGAATTCATGTCGGAAGCTTTAACGGCATCAAATTCATATAACAGCACAGAATAATCATGCAATAAATTATTAAACATAAAATATAAACATTATTTTACTAATTGCATTAAAAAAATGTTTATACAAACTTACAAGTAATGATAGTCCAGACCTTAAAACACTACCACTGTTCAAATTCCATATTGTTGCCATATAGCACTGTGTAAATTGAAAGTTGCATAATGTTACCTCATTGGTCGGTTATAAATACATTGTTTCTCTATATATAGTATTCGATTTAGACGAAAATAATAATTTACGTGGAATGTCATATTAGTTTTCCATTAAAACTTTGATCTTGCCGTGTGTGTTTATGGACGTTATTAATTATGTTATACTTATTTTTGTATTTCATTAAGAATTAGAACGTGTAGCCCTTTTTGTTAACTGTTTTTAGCAAACGATTCCCGGCTAAATAAGACACCGAAAATGGTTAAAGCGACACTTTCATTTAAAGGTTTAATGTGAACAATATTAAATGAAGCCTTTTTTGGCATTAGGCCAAATAAAAAAATAGTCTTGGTTCAGGGAACATGGCCAGAAAAATGTAGGAGGGTAGGTAGGTTTTTCTTTTTTTTTTTTTTTTTTTTTTACCAGTCGACTGATTTCAGGGTGAAAAAGGGTCAGTTAATGCACCCATGATTGTTTAAACACTGACCAAATGATTAACATTGCACATGTGGTATTTAGTCGTTGTATATTATTCAATATTCCTAGCTCTTTATGCACTTCTTCAGGGCTAGCGCTGGCCCAAAATTTCTTTGAGCCAACCATTTTTTGTTTGTCTGTCTGTAATAGTGTGACCTTCATATTCAAAAGTGAACAAGCCATCTTTATCAGTCTCTGGTGTTTGGGGTGTGACCTTCAGAATTTTTTTCATCATGAGACCTGACCTAGTCTCCGACAGGTGCTCAAGAGTCTGAATAGTGGCTGTCAAAAGGAGGGTAACCTCAGAATAGCACAAGTCTTTCTTCTGGTACATTTTTTTATAAAATGGCAATGGGTTTGAGCGCATCGCACAGGAAGTGAGCAGTGTACATAAATTTGAATGTTGCTATTGGTTTGTACAGGCTAAGGGCGTCACAGTACATTGATTTTGATTCATTATCAAAGCGAAGCCAATTGTTGTCAAGTTTCCATGACTCTTGGAATGCTCTAGTGTTTTGTGTTTTAATTTATTTTTTTTATGACTCTTTTTCGTCCAAAGACGCTTTAAGGTTAAAGACGCCATGTTAGCGACTGTAGAGACAAAGTGGTTAATTCCATTTTTATAGTAGACTAGATGAATGACTCTTCCTATGTGTTAAAAATACGAAACTTTAATTACAATTAAACCGCGCGTGTTTTTCACATTTTCATTTGATTAAAATACGCTGCTGTCAGTTAGCATAGTGTGCGAGTAAAAGAAACAAATTAATTAATTATCATCTTTTCATTTGATTGGAAATTGACAGAAAGTTGTAACATCATCGACATAGAACTAATTATTTAATTATCACTTTTAAATTCAGATCAATAGACAGCTTGGAAATAATTAAATTATTGTCACGCTTCTTTTCATTTTTAATCTTTAATAATACGACATTTGCGACCGGCCGCTATTTTGTTTGCAGACGACAATTTTAACTGTGTATTCAAAGTGCACAGTGTCTGCGCATGAATTACCGAATATTACTCCATGGCTCCACCCATTTTTACATTTCATTCAACAACGTTATTTCATGTGTAAGCGAGCTCAATGTTGATTGGCCAGCTAGCATGCGCACTTCAATAACAATAAGGTCAAGCAATGTCTCGTATACAGGTGCAGACCGGTTTTTGTTCACTGTTCAAATTGCGAACACTTTCATTGAAACAAAGAGAAAAATATAGAAAACCAATCCAGGTTTAAATGGTGGCTGTTTTCAATGAAATTTTACGAGATTTTAGCATTTTCGCCATCAGATTTTTTTCCATGGACCAAAAAATCGTTAGGGTCGGGGGCAAAAAATAGGGTCGGTCGGGTTCCCTGAACCAAGACTATTTTTTTTTTTGGCCTTAATATATTTTATTGACATGTTAAATTCGATACTTGAAAAGGTGTTTAGTCTTTAAAAAGATGTCGCTGATATTGTTAATTTCAATAACTGTTAATATGCTTAATGTTGTATAAGAAATTGAATAGTTTCACTGAGTTGTATTCCCGCCTAAAATCCGATATTGTAAAACGCGCAACGGTTAAGAATAAGGTCTGAATAAGTTTAGGTATTCAAATCCGAATATCTGCAGCTGTGCCAGCTGGGAAGCCCCGTTTTAGCTTTAACAACCGCAAGCGAAACAACATACTTTTTTCAGTCTTGCACTAAGACTCCATGATCACAAGTATAGGTCCCTGCTGTGGCGTATGACACCATAGTGCTATTTAGTATTGGTCGGCACAGTATCTGATCATAAAGAGATAATTGGTTTGTGCTGAACACAGGGGCAATAAAACCACAGATCTATCGATAAACAAGATTATTGAGATATCTTTTATTGAACACCGCGATAAAAATGCTCAAACCGCGGACTCTAGATTACACGGATAAGAAACATGGCAACATTCTCAGAATCATCACTGCTATATGTGTAATCACCTAACAATTCGTCTAAAAATAATTTATATATTTGAGTTGAAGACGATGTACTGTTGTATAAGTCTGAATAAACTATCTGTCTGCCTGTCTAAATCTAAGCCGTCACCGTCCCAGTGAAAAAAAATATGATTTTGAATAGTTGGACATGATGCCCTAATGTCAAAATACGAAATGCGTAACACCGACCGTGATATTCAAGAATCTTTAATAAATTGATAATTTAAGGTAAATAACATTTCATATAATTATACATAAGTCCCTCGTTGATAATTAACAGCAAACGATGAATGTTTTTGACACCCATTTTATTTCAAGTATGCATGCAAAGCCGAATAAAATCGAGAGGATCCACTATAAAAGCTGTTTCATCATAAAGTTATAACCCTTTCTGTGTTATAAACAAGAGCTGAAATCGTTAATTTGTTAAGATTTATTTATAATAAGCTTTATTGATATGTTTCGTGAACAAAATACCACAATATATTCCATCAAAAATATAATAATCATGGCAAAGGAAATTCAATGGCCGGTTTCTAAGCCAAAGCATAATCGCCAAGATCGTAGCATCAGTTCAGTGCGTTAGGAACGCGCGCTACTTTCTTCCGCCTTCATTCCTTAATTACTTTCGTTTTTTAAACAATTTTTTTCTATCGTATACAGAATTCTATTCTCCTAAGCAAGATGTAATTTTTAAAACTGAACTCCAAATATAAACGCTACAAATTGGTATTAAGTACGAACATGTCAACCGTAAATCTAGATTCTAAAACTCCAATACGGTATGATATTTGCAAAAGTTAAAGTTATAACTCGCCGGGCTGTCGAAATCAGAAGAAACACTTAATATATACTTTATATATCTGTTTACTACGGAACGTAAGCTTTCTAATGATATATAATTTGTCAAAATCGGCCGAGAAATGAAACTATAATTCAACAAAAGACGTGAGTGGGTACATCAAAATGTATAACCTCGGCGCTTCGCTTTACGCTAATTGTACAAGATCGATAGCCACAACACGGTAAAACGCGCTGTCGTAAAACATAAAATGTGTATTTCTTGTGTTTATCTCGCTATAAATCCATTAATAGCAACGGGAGTATACTAACACGTATATTTTTTGAAAGAGGAATTAATAAGCAACAAGATAACGTATAAACCAATAAAATCGAATGAATAGTTTTTGCATAAGATTGAATTTACTACAGTAAGGGTCAAATACTCGAATCATCTCCTATCAATATACACTCCGTGATACAACTGGTAGTTTTAACACACACATATAGGTTTCATTTAATTAAAAAATACAGAAAGCTCAAAAGTGATGTGGTTTGTTATTCAAAAAATAATTTCGTTCAAGATAATTCAATGTAATTCTATAAACGACAAACACACTTCGTGTGGTGTGTACGTTTATTTTTAAAAATTTACATAAGTGGTTTAAAAGCACAATTTTTACACTTTTAAGAGGTAATCGCTCACATTTATGTCTAATTAATGATAATTTTATGCATAAGCAAAGATTTAACAAGAAAAACTGAAGTTTAAGTTGAACTCAATTTGCTATAGGAAAACGACGGTAGCACGTGCTTGTTAAAACGCTCAATACACACCATTTGTATGCAATAGACGCGACGTTGTACATGCTACATAATTTTCGCGCTCTTTTTAATTGAAAAAAAGATTCGACACAAAATAAATTTGCACTGCTAATTTGAAGCAAAAATATTTAACGTTGCGGTAACATTTACATTCGGAAGTGTGTTTCGGATTAAAAACGCGTTAACATCGACCTACGGTAATGAGTTTCGGATTACAAATTTAATTATTCTCATTTGAGATTTCAACAAATATTAACCGTTGCGTTATAAATTCAACGATAATTTGTTTACACACTTTACGAGTCGAATAAATGTTTTGAAGGAATTATGCATGAAATTCACGTTGTCCACGAGGATCACGACCGGTTGCCATCATCAGTCTTCTAACTATCGATTATCGGACGAAACATTTACAAGTGTGCTTTATTAATTCAACGAAAATTTGTTAAAGCGCATTACGTGTCGAATAAATGTCAGAAAAACGAGGTGAATCAGTTCTATAAATGGACATGTTGAAATATACATGTACTGGAATTAAATAAATTGTTATCACATAATTGTAACCGGGAGTCATTTGCACAACTTACTCGCTATAATAATTAATTGTTTACCACTTGCAATTAATTTCTCGTATTATGAGTCATAGGTAACACTTGTTTACAGTAAAAAGGTGTGATGATGATGCCCGAAACCGTCTTTAATGTTCTGTACTGTACTAATAACCGGTTTTATATTACTCAAATGGTACGACTTCTTGCTAATCAAGCTGCGATAAACTCGTACGTCATGCCCGACGTCAATCAAAAATAATGGTCGATAGTTAACCCCGCCCTAATAAGCATTCGCGTTACCGATTGGACGATGAACTTCACAGTTTGACGACTGGAAAGTTACCAGATACGTCCTTGTCAGCATTTAAATGACCGTGTAATGTGGCTAGAATAATCGATACGCGCGTCATGCAATTCTCTTATCAGTGGATTATCCATTACCCCATGTGGTGTTTATGGCGATTACTTGTGAAAGTAGGTACCGAGTGCTCTTTTAAAACAGGGAATATTGATACACTGATAGGGAAACCTCGATTTTTTTTGACAATCTCCACTTTCTTTTACTGAAGAATACACTGATCGGAAAATTTCAAGCGCCCCGGGGACTCTAATTTCGAAATTCAAGCGCCCCGGCAAGGGGCGCTTAAATGGCCTGGGGAAGACCCTGCCTTGTGTAAAATGTGCAGCTCCATGAGATGCACATGCATGCCAAATATCAAGTTGCTATCTTCAATATTGCAAAAGTATTTATAAAATAAGCGATTTGGGCCACATATATTTGACCTCTGACCTTGAAGGATGACCTTGACCTTGACCTTTCACCACTCAAAATGTGCAGCTCCATGAGATACACATGCATGCCAAATATCAAGTTGCTATCTTCAATATTGCAAAGGTATTAATAAAATAAGCGATTTTGGCCACATATATTTGACCTCTGACCTTGAAGGATGACCTTGACCTTTCACCACTCAAAATGTGCAGCTTCATAAGATACATATGCATGCCAAATATGAAGTTGCTATCTTCAATATAGCAAAATATATTGCAAAATGTTAAAGTTGGCGCAAACAGACCAATGGACCAACAGACAGACAGGGCAAAAACAATATGTCCCCCACTACTATAGTGGGGGACATAATAAATATACACAACACCAAGTGTGTTTGTCATTTATAGAAATACATTGAATTATCTTGAACGAAATTATTTTTTGAATAGGTTACACATAACCAATTGTTGTTGTACAACAAACCACATCACTTTTTAGCTTTCTGTACTCTTAAATTAAATGAAACCTTTATGTGTGTGTTTAAACTACCAGTTGTATGCATCATTAATTGTTGCGCAACGTTATGAAATGTATTCTTTAATAAAAATGTGTTTGACAGCAAACACGGCATAATACTAAAAGGGATCTTTTTACGTTTTGGTAAATTGACAAAATTGAAAAAAGTTGTTTCAGATTCGCAAATTTTCGTTTTAGTTATGATTTTTTGTGAGGAAACAGTTATACTGAACATTTACCACAGGCTTTTTCCGCTCCATTTTGGGAAAACGACACACTGAAATTTTGGGAATTTCGCGTCGTGAAAACCCCCATTTTGGGAAAAAAATTATTCGCAAAATTGGCTCAATTGGGAAAAATTATCGCATGTAAATAGTGTTTCTTATATTTCAAAGAAGCCGTTAACTGGTAAATAACGACTATTTTGATAACTTATTATTAAAATTTTACAAAGTATTATGAACATGTGAGATAACTGCAGGTTTTTTAATCTGAATTTGGGGAAAAGGCCTGGCCTTTTTTGAGTTGAAAAAAATCGTGCGAAGCGCCGGATTTTGAGGAAAATAAGGAAAGTCTTAAATAATAATAACATATTTTACAGTCTTTAAAACAAATTCAAGGCAACAGATTCTTAAATTATGCAACACTTTCTATTTTCTACACCGGATCAGGTTAACTTATATATTTTAAGGTAAAAAAAAAAAAAAAAAATTTTTTTTTTTTTTTTTTTTTGGGGAATTGGGAATATTTTTTTTTCAATTGGGAAAAAAACTACCAGATTTGCATTGGGAATGGGGCCGAATTTCGGACCCGTGGCATGGGGCGGAAAAAGCCTGTACCATGGTCTAATATAGCCATTATATGCATCTTTTGGCGATTTAAAAACCAGAAAATTATAAAGTGTTGCAACGCCAAACGATTGAATAATTTGGAGAATTCTGTTTTTGTCGTTTAATTTTGTAAAACTACGAAGATTGCTTATATAAAGCTTAAAATAGGTCGCTTATATATATTTGGAAGGATGGCCGAGCGGTCTAATTGGTTTTTACTCCAGGCCTCCAGGGCTACTTTTTTTTTTCCCTTTTTTTAAATTTTATTCTTGATTGTTTACTGGAGCTTTTAAGATCTAATGTTTATATTTATCAATATAAAGCATTTAATGACAAACTTCAAAACACGCCAAAAATCTGTGAAAAGGCCCCTTTAACACTTTCCTTGACAGCCATTTAGCCAATATAAGCCTCTCCAGTTACCACAAGACCTAGCTGCCTGCTGACCAGTGGCTGATAGCCATCTTATCAATATCAGTACCCCATCTTTACGGGCATTATTGGAAAAACGCTGTTTTATGACCCTCATTGCTTTTGAACCTGATATTCTCATAAAAATTGAAATATTATTGAAAAATACACATATGAAAGTTTAAGCTTATAAAATTTCCTTTCCTGTGGTGTAAACTGTATGTTTCTACCTTAATCTATTGGTCAATTATAGTCATGCAAAGTTGACAATTGTGTGTTTTACTGGGTTTAAATGCAAATCTCTTTCCAGCTCAAATAGAAACTTTGCGAAGTTGGTGTGTTCAATCAAATACAAATAATTATATTTTGGAATATTAATTTTTTTTCTTACTTTCCAAACTACAATTCTTCTTTCTTGAAGATTTTTTTAGTTTATAAATTCATTCTGCAAGCCTCAATATTCATGTAAATTCTTATAAATAACTATAGAAAAACACAGAGTTTCTTAAACAACTTCGTGCATTTTCAAAATCAATTGTATTATTTCTTATAAAATTCGTACAATACTTGGTATTTCTATTACATTAATTCACCAAATGATTTATAAACATTTATAGATACCGGTAACAATTTAATTGGATGTTGCATAATGTGCCATGAATATTCATATAATTAATTTGCATTTTGCATTTTATTACCGATCTAAATCCGGCAATGTCGGCGTCTTCAATAAGTTTTCAGTTCGTGTATTTATTTGCAAAATTCCAATTTTAAGCGGCTACTTTATTATCAAATACTCCAGTTTATAATCTGATCGCCGACATATAACTTTATAACCCGGAAGTCGCCGACAAACCCGTGTATTCGTGTACCAAATTACAAAACGCCGAGGTAACATGGCACGCGCGCCAACGTCATCTGAAGACTACTGCTGCGTCCGGTAAACATGTTTATTCAAAGTGTCTAGAACCCGTGTTTCTTATCCCTAAATGTTAGATTAGCACGTGCGCTATTAATTATTATGTTGGTCAGTTCAAAGGCATATTAAAGACTGCCGACTGCGTCTTTGTTTTATTGCCCAATCAAGCACAGATAATCCAATATCCTGTGTATTACGAAACACAAACTTTAGATAAGCACGTGTCGTTTGTAAAAACATTTGAGTCTTGCCATTTAACATATCGATGTAATTCTCGTATATGATCTCGGAAACAAACATTTACGATATAATGGAATCAAACAATAAGAATGAAATCGATTTAAACCCAGTTATTAATACGTTTTCGGAAAATGTCCAAATTAAATACGGTTCAAGAATAGCAGCTATTTTAGGACATTACGAAATGCCCAAAGCGCGCACATCCCGGAACGTGATTTACGCATGTCAAATGGTAAACCCTCGTCTTGATTGGTCGCCAATTGCATCAGAACTTTAAATAGCAACATTACCGGATGTTTACTCGACAGTTTAGAAAAATGATGAACGCAGGTGTATATGCATTTCTGTTACACTTAAAACGTCATTTTAAGCATTTAAATAGCAAATTAAATCGTGCAGCGTAAAAACGCGTATATATCAAGTAATAGATAGGGTAGTAGAAATGCGTAGATAACATGGAATCGATACAGGCGTAGATACGCGTATTTGACAGGGAATCGATAGGGTCGTAGAAACGCGTACCTGTCAAGGAAAGGGTTAATAAAACATTTTTTTAAAGAATATATGATAGGTGTTTATTTCGATCTAATACAGCGTTTTTTTCCCCAAAGCGGAAAGGTACCTGTACCCCTACAATTGGGAATTTTTCGAGTCGTGAAATCTTCAAATTGGGAAAAAACGAGTCGTGAAATCAATGAATTGGGAACCTTTAAAATGCATGTAATCTATCATTAGGGGCTATATTCTGCATCACAAAGCATTTTAAACTCTAGGTTTTGACAGAAAAACAACAGTACGGTTATGATATTTTGACATAATGACTATCGTATCATGTCATGTGAAAATTGTGTTATTGCCACTTCAGTTAGAATGTGCCCGTCAATTGGAAAAAAATATCTTCCAGTGATAGGCATAAGCACTGAGGTTGCATAAAAAATAATATTAATAATTTTGTTTTAGCCCTTAAAAGTCTTACAAGCCCTGCAAAGTTTCATGTGAGTTAAATTAAAAACTTAAAAACTAAACAAAAACAACAACAATCGATTTTGTACTGGTTTGACATCTTTTAACAATAGACAGTGAGAATAGTCACACGTAACCAAAATGAGTTTTTTAGAGTGGAATGCTTTAACAATAATTTGCAAAGGTAAGTCTTATATTTTGTTTTGATTTTTTTTCAAATCATCAAATAAGATATAAAGATCATCTGCCATTAAATGCTTATGTATATGTTGTAAATAACTATAGGATTTTACACCCATGTCTCATTATTTTTAATTTTATGTTAAACTTTTATTTGTTTATATCCGTATCCGAATAGTTACTGTCCGGATTTGACACTTAAAAAACTATACATAGAAGTAATATGCGCATTTAACTCAATACGGTTATGTTTTTTTTTAATGTCAACGAAAAATTAGTGTTGAGAAAGTTTATTGATGTAAGGAAGACTGGTCTTAGCGATGGAATTCTTTCACGGGAAATATCGATCACTCGTCGCGGTTATGTAATCCATTCACATTTTACACAGTGGTTAGAGTTGCGCCCCATTTGAAAAGTTTTGTTTACTTTCTACGCAACAATGTCCGGCGAAAATAAATGGCCGAAAATGAAAGGCTCGACAATATCAAAAGATATTTCCAGCGAAAATAAAAGGCACTGGCTATTGGGAACGGCACCTAAAATCGTTCGGAACGGTAGATATCGAGATTGGGAAAGGTCCGGTGCTAAAATTGGGAAGCCTCCTGTAGGCTTTGGGAAAGGTACCGTTCCCCGGTACTAGTTAAAGAAGGATAAAAAACGCTGTAATACGCCATATGGGGCCCACGAGAACAACATATTTTCATAAGAAGTCAACAAAAAGAAAACAAAATTGCAGAAATACGCACCAGCCCTATGCTCACACTCACACACTCACAAGTAAACAAAACATACATAAACGTACATGAACAAAATTTAAATCATGAATAAAGGTGGAGAAGCTCATTATGAGTGAGACATAATAATCATCGAAACATAATATTGATAATCGAATAGTTCATTAAAAGCGAAAAAAGTCTCCGACACTGTATTAATGGACATACACTATACTTAAATCCTTAAGATAACTTACCCTTTCTCGTTCTATCAACCAATTTAACTCTTGTGCATACTTCTTACTCTAAATGCAAATATTATCTTGGTTTGGGGATTTCAATGTTATTTCTGTGATCATGAAGTCGAAGTGCAAGACTTAACAAGATGTGTTTGTGAAACACAATGTCCCCCTATATGATGTTTGACCTTGAAGGATGACCTTGACCTTGTGAAGGATGACCTTGACCTTTCACCACTCAAAATGTGCAGCTCTATGAGATACACATGCATGCCAAATATCAAGTTGCTATCTTCAATATTGCAAAAGTATGCATAAAATGAGTGATTTTGGCCATATATATTTGACCTCTGACCTTGAAGGATGACCTTGACCTTTCACCACTCAAAATGTGCAGCTTTATGAGATACACATGCAAGCCAAATATGAAGTTGCTATCTTCAATTTAGCAAAAGTTATTGCAAACAGACCAACAGACAGGGCAAAAACAATATGTCCCCACTACTATAGTGGGGGACATAAAAAAAGGATGTTGTTTCGCTTGCGGTTGTTAAATCCATACAGGGCTTCCCAGCTGGCACAGCTGCTGATATTCAGATCTGAATACTTAAACGTATTCAGACCTTATTCTTAACCGTTGCGCGTTTTACGATATCGGATTTTAGGCGGGAATACAACTCAGTGACACTATTCAATTTCTTATACGACATTGAGAATATTAACAGTTATTGAAATTAACAATATCAGCGACATCTTTTTAAAGACTAAACACCTTTTTAATTTAAGTATCGAATTTAACATGTCAATAAAATACATTAATACCAAAAAAGGTTTCATTTAATATTGTTCACATTAAACCTTTAAATGAAAGTGTCGCTTTAACTATTTTGCGTGTCTTAACTTAATAAGCCGCTAATCGTTTGCTTAAAACAGTTAACAAAAAGGGCTATACGTTCTAATTCTTAATGAAATACAAAAATAAGTATAACATAATTAATAACGTCCATTAACACACACGGCAAGATCAAAGTTTTAATGGTAAACTAATGTGACATTCCACGTAAATTATTATTTTCGTCTAAATCGAATACTTTATATAGAGAAACAATGTATTTATAACCGACCAATGAGGTAACATTATGCAACTTTCAATTTACACAGTGCTATATGGCAACAATATGGAATTTGAACAGTGGTAGTGTTTTAAGGTCTGGACTATCATTACTTGTAAGTTTGTATAAACATTCTTCTAGTGCAATTAGTAAAATAATGTTTATATTTTATGTTTAATAATTTATTGCATGATTATTCTGTGCTGTTACAGGGCTAGCGCTGGCCCAAAATTTCTTTGAGCCAACCAAATTTCGTTTTTCGGCGAGCGAAAAGTGGTGTTAGAATAATAATATATATAATCAACTTGTTCATATTTCTTTTTATGACAACAAGGGCATATCACATATAATATAACATGCAGTTTTCAATATAGAAGTAATTATTATGGTGCTTTTCAAAGTACTAACATAATTTAATTTTTACATGTACACTTAACAGTGGAGTAAGTTGTCCCGAATTTGAAATCCTGAAAATTAGGCCGGGGGTCTTAGAACCAGGAACCCAACAGGAATAAAGGGCAAAGCCCCATACCCCACCCAGAGACTTACAAATTGTTCTTTATTATAGTCTTTCCAATTGCAATTTCAAGTGAATACAATTCGAAATAATATAAACCATATCGTCTGTATTACCGCATGTGTATTCGGCATTCTATTTCTTCTATAAAGAACTCCGAAAATAAATTTAAATCGGCGAAAAATACAATCTCTTGCACGATGGTTACATTACATTCACCTCTGTGTTGGGCTCAGAACGAACTATTGTTATGAAAGCGTCTCATTTATGTCATGATCATTTTAAGCGTTCATCATTGAGGTTACAGAATACTAAACAATCTCTTTCACGACGGTTACATTGCATTCACTGCATTAAAGAAAACCATCTCATACCATGATATCTTATATCAGTCTTAATTCATTATTATAAAATTGATATGTTTTTTTTATGTTAAGAAACCAACATACATACACACGTCTAGCAATTCCTAACGTAACTCAAAAAAATATGTTCAACTGTTTACATTTGTGAAGTGCGTCGAATGATTTCATCTGCGTAAATGGGCAATAAATTAGTTCCAAAGAGTTGCATTAAAACTCACAAGTTTTTGCACGATTTATCGTACATTTAAAAGTCATATTTCTTAATTTAATGCATGCGATCTTAAATATCTAATCAAATATACATTGAATGCGTTTGTTCGGTTTCACCTATTTTATAGACAAAATGGCAAGCTGAGCATTTCGCAGAGTTGTATGTGAGAGCAAGGAACGACAACTTTGCGTGGAGATTGCGAAAAATAGTGTATCCGAAAACGACAGTCCGAAAAATTGTACGCGTTCTGCACTTGAAATAGAATTTGCATATCGTTTGTTTGCAGAAAATGAAAATTGGTAGCCTAGCAAATACGTAATAAATATATCATTTGGTTGACATTTTTCTTTACAATAGCATAGCTTTTGGGTAAAACAACTTAATTATCACCTTTTATTTCAAACGATAACGTCAATAATCGTCAGAAAGGTGTAACATCATCAACATAGAACTAATTATTTAATGATCATCCTTTAATTCAGATCGATAGTCGGTAGACAGGTCTAAAGTGATCAGCTGAGAAATTATTTATTGTTGCTCTTGTCATTTGTTTATCTTTAAATACGACGTTTGCCATCGGCCGATAAATTGTAGGCAGACGACAATATCAACTGTGTATTTCAAGTGTCTACGCATGATTGACCCAATATTATGTGTGAGCGAACTCAATTTTGATTGGCCAGCTACCACGTGCACTTCAATAACAAAAAGGTCAACCGATGTCTCATGTTCTGGTGCAGAACGGTTTTCGTTTATTGTTCAATTTGCGAACACTTTTAATGAAACAAAGAGAAAACTATAGAAAACCAGTCTGGATTTAAATGGCGGATAATTTCAATGAAGATTTGAAAGATTTTGACATTTTCGCAAATCAGAATTTTCTTGAGCCAATTTCTCAATATTTTCGCAAATGGCTCAAATGGCGAACGACAGTGCGAGCCCTGCTGTTATATGAATTTGATGCCGTTAAAGCTTCTGACATGAATTCATGTCGGAACGATGCTATTGCAAAATAATGTTAAACGATATGAGGTCGATGTAAATCGACCTCATATTTATAGGAGTAACGTGTGCCCAATATTTGTATAATTAATTTTTCGATCCCATAAATATTATGCCTAGATCGTTAATTAAAATATTGTTATGTAGGCTTCCTTTAAACCGGATGTTTTATGCCCCACGTGTTTGACGAACAGGTATGGTGTTCGAGCAGTGACATAAACATGTTGTAATTTGTTTTAAGGTAGCAAATTAGTCGTCTTTCCGAGTCTTATATATTTCAAATTAACAATACACGTTTATGCCTTTTGGTAATATAGTTTATTTTTTGTATTAGTGTCATTTCGTGACTATAATGAGTACTGTATTGCGAGTAAATAAGTAAATTTGACAATAAAGGTTCACTGGAAAGTCCACCATACTAAAAGTAGTTTCCCAATTATTTTGTTAACTTTTGACATTCTTTGATGTTTTTCTTTTGGATATTTTAGGATTGTTGGTGTGTGTTGTGTGGACTTTTCATTTGTAGTACCTAACATTAAGTGTATACAATATTTTGACCAAAGGAATTTGTTCAATTTAACTCCGTTTGTTATTTTGATAATTTCATGCATGCACTGTATAATTCTTCAAAAGCAACATTTTGCATAATATTTTTTTTATTAGCATTTACTTATCTGTTCTACAAGTATTTACATGCCCGTTGACATATAAATTGAAGTATTTGCCATAATATTTATTGAACTATTCCTATGTGAAAAATAAGCCTTTTTACACTTTACTGTTTACATAGTTCTGGCTACCATAACTTTAAATGTCGCTTTTATGATTTTTGACTGGCATGACTTTATAGTTATGGACCAACCCCATTAGGAAAGTCAACCAGAAATTCCCGAAAAGTTGACAGTTAACAAAGACCGGTTCAAAACAGCTTTTAAATGCAGTTATTGGTCCAAATCAACCACTTGATCGGAAAGATTGACATTCTTCACATTTAAATTATATATTCTTTCCCAAAATACTATCTTAAACATTTAAAATTTATCTATTTTGCTCTTACATATCGAGAAAAACAGCGATGTAACGTATTCATTGAAATGCGAATCTCCCGAGATTTCACGGTCATATTACGTTATTTCTATTTTTAGTAACATACCATGTGCTCAGGTGTTTTCAAATTCAGAATGACATTTTTCGGTATTTAAGATTATTCTTGCTTGTTTTGTAAACAAATTGTAGTGTAAATACAAACTCAACGTGAATATTATTTTAAAGTACCTGATTCACAATGAAATCAGTCTTATAATCCACCAGATTAATTTGTTAATCACAAATAATAGATTTCAGAAAACGAAAGTCTGTTTACCATTTCAGCATAAAATGTCAAGGTCGATCCGAAAGTATCCAAATGAAAACTCGTCACATGACAAAGCGACAATGGCGTCAAAATTGTGAATTTCAGACTGATTAGAGTTATTTTATTCTATTGTAAGATGCATTCGAAACATTTGATCCTTTAAGATATTCCCCGATGCAGTAATTTATATTAATTCACCAATATATGTAAAAATGTATCCAAGAAAATGAGCTTTCTTTGATTTATAGCATGACATAAATATGTTACGACTCTGGTTGACTTTCGATACGGGGTTAGCTTCAGCGTACAGGTCTGTCAATACTATATAAACTGTATACTATAGTCTGGTTGAGTCGTTGGTAATTTTCATAAAGTTGTTACATTACAAATATTTTATAAATATATGACCATGACTCATTATGAAAATAATAATTAACCTTTCTTCTTTAAGATTTGTTGCTTTTTTCCAAATGTTTATCGTCTTTTATCATCAAAATAATCGACTGTGTTGATAGTGTCAAACAACCATCATGAAAATAAGCTTCCGGTTAATTCGTGGGTTCTGATTGGCTGCCAGAATTTCAAGATTTGCATACTATAAATAGCCTTTAAACTGACCTTGCAGGACAGGGCCCCTGAAGGGTCACAGGGGCAGGTCGATACATCTGTAGTCGAGAAGACGCTGGACGACCTGTAAATAAATCTCAAATACACACACTTGCAGGACAGGTTAATTTCTTGTGAAAAAATGTCAACAGACGATGTAGCATGGTAAATACTTCTAAATAAACGAGTTTGTGTTACTTTGAAACACTATATGAACAATACATAAATGGGGAAATATTTCATACCGATCTATCAAGTTATGATGAATTACACTATTTACTTGTTTTGGACGCATTTTTGATCGGAAAAAAAGGGTGACCGTGTCAAAACATTTTTCCGTAACGAACTGCATCATGTGCGAAAATTCTATCGCGAGATTTCAGGCGATTTCTTTACCCACGAATCAAACAGAACCCACGACTCAACCAGTAACAATCATGTACGCTTAAGTTTCTTTAGCTATGTTTACATGAACCTTAACAAAACATTGTCATTGACATCCAGCGCCTCTGGTTCAAACCTCAAACGAAATACAAAGAAAACGATGCATTGCAACCCTTTTCAATTACATACAATAAAATCCAAACACAAGAACCAATACTGACCACTAGAGTGAACTTGGACTCGTTTTTTTTTATAGACCAATTCACGCGTGACGTCACGCGCACCTGCGTGTTTTTATCCGTGCCTCTCTGGTAGGCAAAAGAAAGACACGATCAAAGCGGAGATATCGAGCATGATATTTATTGTCACGCTCTATATCTATATTAAATACATTATTTAATATATTTTGATATGTATACGATCATTTTTAGATTTTAGATTTAAACATCCCAAATGTTGTTGTACTGTACTAAAACAAATAAGAATGAAAACAAACAATAAATAGATCGATTCCATGCACACAGCATATACTAACTTACCACTATGATAATCCATAATCCATCTGTTATTAAGTATGAACAATTGCTGCAACTAAAGAACAGGGTCTGAACTAATAACACTTTGTTTATGTGTTAAGGAATCTTTGAGTATCAGATCAAATTTGTTAAATCGTATAACGTAATTTACCAGTTGTTCATATTATGTACCCCAATATACATTTGATTTATTCATACTCGTGTTTGTTAAAATGTGTTTTCTGGCGCGTATCAATATCAACCACATGACTGTGATGTTGACGAGGTACATTGTCAACTAAAAAAAGTATTCCAAAACATTGAACTAAATTTTGCAATTATATCATTCTGTAATCTGGCCATAGCTGATTACATCAATGCACACATTATAAACTCGGTAGTATTATTGGCAAAATATTTTATTTTTAAATGCAAACAGGAAAAAAACAACACCATAAATTGATTTTCTTGTGTCCTTTTAATAATATAATTTAACAAGAGAATAAATCGCGACTACACAAAATAAATTACATATATTGTATATTCGTTGTGCGCTTTTTATGCTCTTTATTACCTACCATAAAAAAAGTAAATATACTTTGTGACATAGTTTCACCTACCTTAAAGCAACATGTATACACTTTTTCCCTTGTATATATATAAAATATAATATAATAAAATATATATCGAAATTGAAACTGTTTATAACATATTTTTCACACCATCCATAGTCTTTATAGATGCTATGTACCATGACTTATATCGGGAAAAAAAGACAACATATATACTACTTTTGTGTATTTTTAAACATAATATTTTATATACAAAATATATTATGTTGACGATAGAAATAAAAAAGGAAATTACTAAAAAAAGTCTTGTCTGTCTGTATAGGAAAACTAACACTTTGACACATTAAATAAATTAATTTAATTTAATTGGTTTGATTTGATTGTTTGCATCAATCTTAAAATCGTGTTAGCCTTTGTATTCCGGTGTTTAATTGACCCCTTTGTTCGGCACAAGCCGATTATCTCGTTTTGATCAGATATTGTCCCTACTTAACTAACAGCAAAGTGTCATAAACTACAGCAGGGACCTATACAAACAATAGGTCCCTGACCACAGGTGGTATATGAAAGTTTGGTCATTAATCACAATTGATGATACCACCATGTCTTCTCTTTCTAGTAGTATTGAGCAGTTATTTGGGGTTGAGTAATATACCGCCAAAGTTCAACTGTTATATTAGATATGCTACATATTGTAAAAAATATATAGTAATTTGTCCAGTATATATAATTAGAAAATGTACGCTGTGAAGATACTAGCCTGTTTACCGGTAATTTATAACAAAACGTATTTAATAATTGGTAAATGTACATATAATCATTAAACGTATTTAGCGGGTACCGGTTCATTAAAACTACGTCATTCCGTTTGAAGATTGAATGTTACGGCCATGCACAAACGACATCATGAAAACAAGAAATTACGTATGACTACCGGGGTAAATAATATTTACGAAAAATAAAAAGCAATATAGATATATATTATAAAATGTAAGATATTTGTCACTCATATACACTAGTTAAGACATTTCAATATACATGAATTCACAGGTTAATTTGCATCATGTGAAGTTGTGTTTTTCAGTTGTATGTTACGATTCATCTATAGTGTTATTCACCCGAAAAACAAATCATCCAATTTAAAAGAAAATGAACATTTAAATACTGTCATGCACTACGCTTTTAATAGGGTTTTGTTGTACCGGTATGTCAGATTTTAATGCACCCCTGATCTTTCACTCATATTTTTTTATCACACTTTCATAATCATATAATTGATAATTATAATAATATAATGGGGTGCATTATTATTTTTTGTAATTTTTGAAATCCTTCTGCAAGAAATAAAACGGCTAATGCATAGCTTTGTTTTGTGAAATTGTCGGTGTTTAGTCTTCAGACCACATTTACCTTGATGCTAATGACTAACGAGTATATATTTTTTTATAGATAAGAATACATGTATTAATTAAACAATATTGACATTAAAAATGCAATATCTTTAATAGTATTTAGGTGTTATGATGTTGTTGTTAATGTTATCGATATATTGACTAAACACGTGCCATTATCTATACGACATAATGTTTATCGTAACTGTACCCAGTGCTTTTGCCTACCAGCGCATCGCGCATGCGCGAAAATTCGGAATCAAAACAATAACAATGAATTGGTCTATAGAACAGGCAAATGGCTGCCAGCTTTTTCCTCCGATTTGATCATGTGACTACACTCACAAAAATATCATGTTAAAATAATAAGTACGGGTTATAAAACACTAAACAAATCGGGAGAAAGTCGACCCGGTCACAAATAATAATGGCATATGTATAATATATCAAACAAAGATTTCACTGCGGATTTATAAATAATAATGCCGACGTACCATATTGATATAAACTAGATTGTTTACTGGTAAAAAAGGAAGAAAAAATTGATGATTTCACAACCAATCAATGATGTACACAAAAGATGTTTTCCATTGACAGTGAGGTATCAAAATTTAAGAACCGAATATATCAAAACAGCGAAACCCATGTATCAGTTATTGAATGTATGTAATTAGAGCTCATTGTGTCATTGTCGACCTGAAAAGGCCCACAAGTCAACCGGGGGTGACTAAAAGCCGATTCATGTCACCCTGCGGTGACTTCAAGCCGACGGTAGTCACCCTTTGTGACTACAATCGGCTTTATCAAGTTTATGTCACCCCAGGGTGACATGAATCGGATTCTAGTCATCCCCGGATGATAAGAATCGGCTTCTAGTCAACCGTGTATTTTTTATAAAACGGCACCGCATCCACAAATAATTTCCCCAATTAATTAATTAAGTTTTTTTTTTAGACATTTAGCTCTTCTTTCGTTTTTGTAGTATTGTGCGTTCCGTGGTACTATAAATTCACAACGCAATTCCGATACGAAATGTTCAACGGGTTTATTCACAATAAACGGTTATAACTGAGTACTGATAAACAAAATGCATACTTCCGATACATTCAATAAAACTTAATATTCATCGGATTTAACAGTCTTGACAAAGTAGCGTAGTCAAATAATAGAAAACAATGGATGTCAAAAATTCAATGATGCCCCTCTAAACGTAATACGGTAGTTAAAGTTAGATTTAATAGTTCAATTACTCCATATTTAAAAGAACTTAGTATAAGCTATTACTTATGTCTCAAAATTCAATGGTTCAATACCAAAGTTACTATTGCTAATGTTAATCTTACTTTTTTATACCAAAATTTGGTCACTTTATATAGCCGCGGCGTTCCACTTGTGACCAGAAATTGGTCACTGTGACCAAATATTGGAGAGAGTGCACAGAATGGGGCCTAAGCGTGAAGGTGAAAGTAGACCCAGGAGTATTGTGGCAAAGTTTACTCTGTTTAAGGAGAGAGAGCTTGTACGACACCAGGGGAGCGAGCTCAAGGGGCACCCCGTTCTACGTGAACGAGCAGTTCCCAAAGGAAGTGTCCGACAAACGCAGAAAGTTGGTGCCACGAATGAAGGAAGCCCGCAGCCAAGGTAAAAAGGCATGGATTGCGTACGACACACTGTTTGTCGACGGGAAACCAGTTCGGGACTAGGAGTGCGTCGGGGATGAGCTGCGCGTACTATAATGGAACGTACATGGACTTACTGCTTTGAAACGAGACAGCGTTGATTTTATTAATAGTGTTGCTAAACATGACATAATTTTTCTATACGAAACGTGGACTTCCGACTCAAGTGTCGTTGATATACCCGGCTATAAATCGTTTAATTTCTACAGAAAATTCTAGCATCGAAACGCGAAGCGCGCGAGTGGTGGAACTGTTATCTATATAAAAGATTATATTTCTAATGGTGTTGAAATTATTCGTAACTATTTGGACACTGTTATATGGATTAAATTGGAAAAAAATGTTTTTCATATGGACAAAGATGCTTATGTTTGTGGTGTTTACGTATGGGGTGAAGATTCCCCAGCGTACAATATTTTTAATGTTGATATATTTGACGTTTTAGAATCAGATATTAATTTATACGACTCATTGTGATATGTTTATATAGTTGGAGATTTTAATAGTCGTGTAGGCTCTAAATGTGATTATATTATGCATGATAGAATGACTGATTGCATTGATGATTACGATTATATTCCAGATGAACCACTGTACCGGGGCTCACCCGATATAATATTGTAAACAGTCATGGTGTTAAACTTATTGATCTTTGTCAATTTACGCATTCTTAACGGTAGATTGCCCGACACTGACAAGTTTACATTTATAACGCAACAAGGCGCGTCGCTAATTGATTATCTGCTCACAAAAGAAAGCAATTTTTCACGAATCAATAGTTTTACGGTTGAAGATCTTAACGTTTATAGCGACCATACACCAATTAGTTTTTCGCTACATGCCAATTTTGATTATCCGGAAGGGATAAGTGAAAATTATGTGAAAATACAATGGGATGTATCTAAACGGGATAAATTCATAAGTGCTATTATTAGTCGACTAACCGAACTTAATAACTTGACATGTAGTCATAGTAGTAATCTACAAAACAGGGAGTATATAAATACCCTGCATAACTCTTTTACAATAATTATACGTGAAGTAGCCAATCCGTTGTTTTTAAACCATTCCTCGCATAAGAATGTTTCTTATAATGATGCAGCACATGTTAAGCATGCTGACTGGTTCGATAATGAATGTGTTCAAGCTAAAAATATATATTTACAAGCGCAAAACAACAGAGAGTAGGCATTTACTTTGCGCACAAAAAGCAAATTATACATCTTTAATAAATAAAAAGAAACGGTTGTTTGAAAATAATAAGCTTTGCGAGTTAGAGAAATTAAAGCACGCTAAACCTCGAGAGTTTTGGAAGCATTTTAAAAACAATAAGAGTAGAAAGAGTAACAACATTTCTAATGATGATTTCTTTAAATATTTCTCTACACTAAGTAATGATATTTCGCAATGCTCAAATGACGAGGCTGAGCAATTTTGTCGCACAAATGATTTTAATAACTGTGATGTCCCGTTTCCGGAACTTGATAAACCAATCACCACTGACGAAATTGTAAATGCCGTTATGTTTTTGAAATCGCGCAAATCATGTGGATATGATAATTTGCTTAACGAGTATTTCATGGAAAGCGTTGATATCATAGGATCACATTTGTGTGATATATTTAATGCTTTTTTAAACTCTGGGTATTTTCCCGATAAGTGGACCGACGGGGTAATTGTACCTATACATAAAAAAGGGGGATACGGAAAATACTAGTAACTACCGAGGTGTAACACTTGTAAGCTGTTTGGCTAAATTATTTACAACTGTAATAAACAAGCGCGTTGAATCTTTTTGTAACGAAAATAATAGTATTTCGGACGCTCAGTTCGGATTTCGGAAGGGAAGATCAACAGTTGATGCCGTTTTTATACTCTTGTCGGTCATTCAAAAATATCTTAACCAAAATAAACGTCTTTATGTTATTTTTGTCGATATGTTTAAATGCTTTGACTCAATCTACCGGAATGCCGTTTGGTTAAAAATGTACAAATCCGGAATTCAAGGTAAATTGTTAAGAATCATAAGAGATATGTATCAGAAAGTAAAATCTTGTGTAAAATCATGTAGCACCTATTCCGATTTTTTTGAATATGCAGTTGGCCTGAGGCAAGGTGAGGTACTCTCGTCGATTTTGTTTTCATTCTTTGTTAATGACCTTGAACTTTATTTACAAAATGAACCTAATTCAGGTGTATTAATAGACGATATTGTGTTAATGTTTTACTTTTTGCAGATGATATGGCAATTTTTGCGAAATCGCCCGAGGAATTACAAACCAATATAAATCTTTTGCACTCATATTGTAAAACATGGGGACTTATTGTAAACACAGAAATTTTTTTTATGGTTTTCAGAACGAGGGGCAGACCAAAGATATTGATAAGTCTTTGGGCAGACCGTTAGCAAATGAAAAATGGAGCTTCGATGGGAAAGAATTGGTGGTTGCAGGTAAAGCTATTAAGGCATTGAATATACTACTGCAACATTGTAAAAAGTACGAACTGATGCCAAAGATATTGTGCCAACTCTTTGGTTCATTTGTTGGTTCTATACTTAACTATTCAGCAGAGGTATGGGGATTTAAACAATCAAAAGAACTAGAGAGAATTCACCTTAAATTTTGCAAACGTATTTTAAAACTTAAAACTAATACATCTAATGCGGGCGTATATGGGGAATTAGGTCGGTACCCTCTGTTCATTTCTAGGTATCTAAAAATTATTAAATACTGGAGTAAAATTATACATACGGATACTATTATTATTAAAAAGGTTTATGAGCAAGCCAAGGAAGATTGTAACAATGGTTTTACAAATTGGGTTTCTAATGTAAAGTTATTGCTGAATAATTATGGTTTCTCTTAGATCTTCGAAGATGCTGACAATGTCGATTTTAAATCTTTTATCATCATTTTCAAACAACGTGTCATAGACAATTTCATTCAGGAATGGTCCCAGAACATGCAGACAAACATGTTCTTACTAATTATGTCCTCTTTAAAAACATTTTTAACTACGAATCATACCTAGATTTACTACCAAGCAGCCTTAGAATGTTCTTTTGTAGACTAAGACTGTCGGTCCACCCCCTAAGAATACAAACGAGTAGATATTGTAGAAATAGAATTGATAGGGATCAGCGTTACTGTTTATTTTGAAATTCACAAGATATTGAAGATGAATATCATTTCATGCTTATATGTCCATTCTTAGATGAGATTCGCAAAAAATATGTACCAAAGTACTATTACAAACGCCCATGGATGTTTAAATTTTCGGAAATGTTGGGCATTGATAACAAGACTAAATTAATTAAAATTTCTATTTTTATTAAATACGCATTAAAAAAAAGAAACACATTGTTAAATGTAAGTTCATCCTCTTAAATAATGAAACTTAAAAATTCTGAACTAACACAATTTATTTGATTAAAATATTCAAATGTTATATTTTTATAGTAAAGACCAGGTATACCGTATGTACTTTGCTACACACCGTATGTGCTGAAATAATATATTATATGAAGTAAAGTACTTTATTGTATACCGTATGTTCTAAAACTATGTATTATATGAGTAACGTGACATGAATCTAAATCATGATTTGGTTTTTGTTATACTGACGATGTACATTGTGCAAGTCAAAATAAAACATATGTTCTGTTCTGTTCTGTTCCTAATAGAAACTGAAAGTACAGACGCTTTACAAATACATGCACAATGAGCGACGAATTATGTCAGATTGAAAACGCATGTATGTCTTCGTCGATTATATGGTCAGACTCTTTATTTAACTGTGAAATCAAGCCCGCAGAGCGTTTTAATAATTTTGACTGCTCCGCTATCCGTGAGCTTGCTGAATGAAAGCGTCGCCGTGTTACGATAATAATTCCAAAGTTAAGAGAAAATTCCGACTAGGGATGTGCCAAACTTCCAACACATCAGCCCCGTTATGTCCTGAATAAATTACATGTATAATTTCTTGAGTGCCAATTGCATCTTACACATATCAAAAACATTCACGGCAGTCAATTCTTTTGTGTTGGCCTACTGGTCTTCATGGCAATAGTAAACGTATTTAGTTTAATGGAGATTATATAACAAAGGGAACTAATTCAGCTTATTCAGTTTACTAATCAATATGATTCAAATGTTTTCGCTTTTTTCTGAAAAGTAATTTATTCAACATAAGGTAAAAAAAATGCGCGCCACCTGTTGTCATAATTTAGTAACTTGCATTCTGCATAGTTGCATTCTGCTTACTGCCTGTTGCTTATTGCCGTTGTTAATGACGCTTAGTGGCAAAACCGATTATGACTGGTTTCAGGAACAATGAACACACAAACATTGGATAGTCACCAAGCATGTTGCAACAATCATCAAGTATAACCGATAGAGAACAAGCATGTTGGAACTCTCATGAAACATGTTAGAAAAAACATCACGCATAATGTAAAATTTTATCATGAATGATGTAATGTTGCAGCAATCATCAAGTATAAACAAAAAGACAACAAGCAGGTTGGAATTGTCATAAAACATATTAGAATAAGCATCATTCATAATGTAAATATTCACCACGAATGATGTAATGTTTACCTTAATACACTTCCATATATTAATGACAACATTTAAACAAAACGCTTCCCAGTAAACAGACGCTTTTATTGCATCTAGTATGCTTTTTTCAATAAAAGCGCCTGTTTGAATCGATTATTGTACATTCGGATACTTTTTCTGGGTAACGGCTTTTATCGTTATATAACAATTGCATAGTGCACTACTTCTCAACTGTCCAATATGGAACAAATACAGACTTATTGGATGCAATACCGGAATATATTGGACGGTCACGTAGTACATATGAAGAATGCCCATTGGATGAATTTATTTGATATAGAATAATATTAAAATTATCAATTAATGGTACAAAACATTTATTGTGATCATCTGACTTGCGATATTGGTGTTTCATGTGAGCAATATGCGCCAAGTGTCGCAGTCCGCACGGGCTAATCAGGGATGACACTTGTCACCTAGACTGGATTTTAGTTTAGAAGAGAATTTCTTTAAACGATAATCCCATAAGAGCCGAGTCGCCCTTTAATAGCCTGTACGGACTGCGCAGTCATTAAACCCCGTTTTCCCAGAGCGCGGCTAAATTATGTACTTTGTCTTATAACGTCATCAATGCAAACTTTATTGCAATATGAAATTAAGATAATCTTGGTAATTCAGATGTTAGAACTTCAGAGGAATTAGTGGTGTCTAAATTGAGTTGAAGCTATTTTTTATTTATTCTGCGCCCATATATGTTCCGCAACTATAGTCTTCATTATCCTGTATATCCTCCTCCTCCTCCCCCTCCACCGATTCCTCCTCCTCCTCCCCCTCATCATCACCAACACCATCATCATCATCATCATCATCATCATCATCATCATCATCATCATCATCATCATCATCATCATCATCATCATCATCATCATTATAATTAGCATCAATAGCATCATTAGCAATCGAGGCAGTATACCAGTAGTTGATGTAGCAGTAGTAATATATCTAAAGTGATTTTGCTCTTATTTATTAACTTGTGCATTTCAGGCAACGGAATCGTCCGAGCGGAAGAGGAACGCCAGCGTCCCTTTGACGTTACGTGTTTTCCACGAGTTTCCCACGTCGCCGCCGACTTTCCCATCGACAACAGCCCAAGCGAAGGAGAATGACGACAACGATAATTCGTTGATTTTGGTTATTGAAATTACCGTACCATGCGTTGTCGCTGTTGTCGTCTGCGTTTGTCTTATCGTGTTTCTCGTACGACATAGGTTAGCCAAAGCGGCGCAAACGAAGTACGCGATAAAAGAGGTCGAGAAATCTCGGTCGCTTCATCGACGATACATCAGCATGTTATCGTCAACGCCAATAAATCCGTACGATCTGGCGAGAGCTTACGCGAAGTTATCCATCGACGTAATCATCGGAGAAACGGAGAAACCACTAAACGACGACTATTCCAAGTTGCGTTATTCGTTGAACGACTACGCTGACGTCACCGATACTTTGACGCCGACGCCGAGTAGCTCAGGAATGGTTGCGTCGCAGGAAATCTCGTCGGAAAACGGCGACGACGTCATGGAATCCACGACCGCTTCGTTTGGTCAGCTTTATTCTGTGGTAGACAAACGAAAGCAGCGTAAGCGAATAATCGGAGCTACATGCGCTAACGCTGCTGACTTCGTTGACTCAACCACAGCCGGTGTCGTTGATTGTGACGTTACCAATGACGTCACTGGGTATGAAGATGTGGGCGTCGGGCGTTACGTCGTGGATGGCGTCAACGCTGTTGTGGAGCGTGACGGCACTTGTAATGTCGTTACGGTTACGGACGTCGAGAGTGGCGTCGCGGACGACTTCAATAATGACGTTGAGAGTGACGTCAACAATGAAGACGTCGCTGATGACGTCAACAATGACGATGCGATGTTTGAAGAACATAACGTTGGTCACAAAAGAATGGCGTGGCACGAAGATAGTAATTACAATCACGATTTCGGTGACGATGGCAATGACTTGTATTAAAAGCCAATTCGTATAAAATTATGTAAATAAAGTAGAACATTGAAGATTGAAATAGTGAATCAATGTGTGTAAAAAATGTCTTAGCAAGTACTATATTTATAGTTTATTATTTGACATAGTTGAATTAAATAGATAGATACTTTGATGAGACATGGGCGTGTCTAATTATTATTATTATTTTATCTTATTATTATTATTATTATTATTATTATTATTATTATTATTATTATTATTATTATTATTATTATTATTATTATTATTATTATCATTATTATTATTATTATTATTATTATCATTATTTATAATAATAATTATTATTATTATAATTATTATTTATTTTTCAGGGTTTTTTTTGGCCCGATTTTATAGCCGAAATTCGGCTATGTTCCCAATCCCAAAAAGTATACTCTTTTCCCAAAATGTGGCAAAAAATTCCCAATTTCCCCCCCCCCCCCCAAAAAAAAAAAATTATTTTTATTTAAAAAAAAAAAGTCTAATGCGTATTTTATCTCAATTTCAATTCAATTACATCTTACAAAGTATTATATGATTTTGTTCTTTTAATTTGAATGATTATAAAGAGTTATATCAAATTTAGTATTTCCCTAATCAGTGGACTTTTCATGCGGAAAAAAAGGCTAATGAATTTATTTTCCCAATTTCATGAAAATGCCGATAAAATTCCCAATTCCAAAGCCATGGGCTATCTTCCCAAAAAGTGGGAAAAAAACCTGTTTTTATTTTATTATTATTATTATTATTATTATTATTATCATCATTATTATTACAACTGTTATTTTTATTATTACCATTATTATTATTATTATTATTAGTAGTAGTAGTAGTAGTAGTAGTAGTATTATTAATGCAACACTTATCAAAGAAATCAAAAGTCAAGCAATCGATTGGATTAATAAGAAAGTTTGCACTGTCTGAATTAAACTGTGAAAACATCGAGTCACGTCTATGATTTTCTCAAAAATTTCTTGGTCCCCTTATATGCTTGAGAGTTCGGTGTTGAGAAAATAATTTGTTTTCCGAGATGCATACAAGTATTTTAACTAAAAAATTCTGACAACTATCAATATTTAACAAATAATACCATTTTGACGCGATACAGTTACAGAACAGTTGATGCACTGATAAATACGTGATTATTTTTACCATAGTAAAGCGATACTGAAACCAGCTGTTTCATTTATTTCATACGCAACTTTCCAGATTTTATGTTTTGAATTTTTGCCCATGCTGTAACAGATTTGGATTTCGTAATGGTGAGGTAAGATTGTTTCTGTTAATAACAATAATAACAATTAAATAACTATGATGATGATGATGATGATGATAATGATGATAAAATAATAATAATAATAATAATTGTAATGATAATAATAATTTTTTTAAATAAATAATAATAATAATTATTATTATTATTATGTTTATTAGTAGTTAATTTCGACTATTTGGTTCGTATGTCACTTGCGCATGTTTAGTTTGAGGCCACTAATTATATGTACTGTCTGATACCATACAGCGAGTATAAATCTAACATACAAATCGCGCATTGGGAAAACGGGGCTTAATGCATATGCGTAAAATCGCGTCCAATATTGACCAGGTAGGACTTCACAGGCTAATCCAGAACGACACTTCATGCATTTACAGTGTTTTTCTTGTAAAGGAAGTGTCTTGTAAGAGAAAATTCAGTTAAGACGGAATGTGTCGCCCCTGATTAGCATGTGCGGCTAACTTAACGCAATTGCATTTAACCCAGTTTTCACAGAGAGTGCAATATATTTACTGTCTGATAATATACTGTGTGTATATAGATCGTACACTATCTTTCCTGTTTGAGCTGGTTAACGCAATGGTCCTAGCACGAGTATATACGTATATAATATTTTTTCTGTACATAGGTCTTTCTTATGTAAATTGACCTACTATGATAACACGCCTGCATGTTTCAGCTCCGTAATTACGCCTATTCCGTTAGGCAGTCCTGTCATAGTATTTACATCGAAATGTCACGCATTAGTCACACAACTTTGATGCTGTCGCCATTTTGCACTTTTCAGAAAACAATGAAATATCGTAAAATCATTAGTATTCGTAAAGTATTAATTTTCGTTGTTTCCGAGGGTTGACCGATCATCCACGCATTTATTAAAAATAAATAGGAAATGAACGACGCGATTCCCTCATGTTTTTTTTTCTCCGAACAAACAGCACACATAACAAAAATAAACGATTTTACATGTCCATGAAAAATGCTAAATTTCACGCCTACCAATATAAACGAGTTGACAGTACACGTATAACATAAGTGTGGCGTAGTGCAACACAATATAATAATGGGACAAGTTTGTTCCAATTTCGGTGATCACTTAAAACTGACTTTTTAAGTTTTAGATTCCATTCAACCGGGCGTGTGTTTCAAATTTTCACGCTCTCTTTTGCTCAATAGGCGTTTGTTATCATACGAAAGGTGGACTTGCTCGGTATAATAGAAAAATGTTCTTCAATATGGACAAATCGTGGTAGAATTACGATAGAAATACCAATTAAGATATAAATAGAATAAGTACGATATGTATGGCGTGATATTGAAATTTAACTTCGATGAAATACTTAAAGGCAGTCAAAATCATGGCTGTCTCGTATGTATTGCGATTTTTATAGTTGAAATTTGGATTTTAAAATCAATATATAGATACCTTTGGTCGATATTGAGAATTGAATGCTGTGGGCGGAATAAAAACAGTTCGGATTTATGCGATCGTAAGTACTTTTGTTAAAATATTAAGCGATTAATGAATTATAAATTAAATACATAAATAAAAAAAACTATACGTTTATCTATTTTAAACAAACAATAAAGTAATGCATGAAAGTAATAAAAAAAAAGATGCATTAATTTCCTGGTTCCTATTTTTTGGTAAATTGACAAACTAAAAAAAATATGTATAAGATTTGCATTTTTTTTGTTGTAGTCATAATATTTGCGAGGAAACAGTAATACTGACATTTACCGTGATCTGAAAAATCCTTTATATGCATCTCTTGACGATGAAAAAAAACTGAAAAAAAATCAAGCGTTACAAATGCGAAGCGATTGAATAATTTGGAGAGTTCTGTTGATATCGTTAGATATTGTGATATAACAAGGATTGCTTATACTAGTATGTAGTATTTACTACGTCAAAGACTATGTTAGGAAGGATGGCCGAGTGGTTAAATGCTATTTTTATACTGATGTCAATTGTTCAAAACTATTTAAATGAAAATAAACGTTTGTATGTTATATACGTCGATATGTTAAAATGTTTCGATAGTATTTATCGCAATGCATTATGGTTGAAAATGTTTAAGTCTGGTATACAAGGTAAATTGCTTAGAATAGTAAAAGATATGTATGCAAATGTTAAGTCACGTGTCAAATCATGCTCATCTTATTCAGATTATTTTAGTTATGCTGTTGGGCTGAGGACAGGGGAGGTAATGTCGCCAATTTTGTTTTCTTTATTTGTTGAAGACCTTGAACTTTACTTACAAGATAGCATTAACTCTGGTCTGAATATAGATGATATTGTGTTGATCTGATTATTATTTGCTGATGACATGGCTATTTTAGGCAAGTCCCCGACTGAAGTTCAAACTCACTTAGATAATTTATACTTATATTGCAATTTTGGGGGTTAAATGTTAACACTGAAAAAACGAAAATAATGGTATTTCGGAAGAGAGGGGGATTAAAAGAAAACGAAAAATGGGTATATAATGGTAATGCTATTGAAGTTGTTGATAACTTTAACTATCTAGGCACAGTGTTGAATTATACTGGAAGTTTTAAACTAAACCACGAGCATTTGATTGGTAAAGCCCTTAAGGCCATGAATACATTATTGTCTAAATGCAACGAATTTGACATAAAACCGAAAATATTTTGCCAGTTGTTTGACTCTTTTGTGGGTTCGATATTAAATTATGCTTCAGAAGTATGGGGTTTCACGAAGTCCGATGATTTAGAACGTATACATTTAAAATTTTGCAAACGCTTATTACAAGTCAAACTAAATACATGTAATATTGCTGTTTACGGAGAATTGGGTAGATATCCATTGTATGTAAACAGGTTTGTTGAAATTATTAAATATTGGTTTAAAGTTCTGAACAATGATAATATCATAATGAACACTGTGTACAAACAAGCCTTGAGCGATTGTAATAAAGGTTATACAAACTGGGTCTCAAATATCAAGAACATGTTAAATAATTTTGGATTAGGTTATGTTTTTGAAAATCCAAACGTTGTACATGTTAATAGTTTTATTAGCGAGTTCAAATGTAGAGTTGTAGACAATTTTAAACAAGAATGGTACGCCAAAATGAATAATAGTACTGTTTTATATATGTATAAAGTTTTTAAAAGCTGTTTGGAATATGAAACATATTTGGATTTACTTCCTAGACAACTGCAATTATTTTTTGTAAGATTAAGAGTCTCTGCACATCCTTTGAGAATCCAAACTGGAAGATACGCCCAAAATAACATACCACGAACGAAATGAACGTCATTGTTTATGTTGTAATGATTTGGATTTAGAAGATAAATACCATTTTATATGTATATGCCGATGTTTCACTGATTTAAGGAAAACATTTAAAATCCGTAAATTATATATAAACCCATCTGTATATAAATTCCACAAGTTATTAGTTTCATGTGACAAATCAGTTATCTCAAATGTATGTGAATATATGAAGGAAGCTCTTGCTTTAAGAAATACAATTCTTAATAATATTGTTTAAAAATTTCATTACCGCTTTGATGAAATTTGCATATTCTTGCAATTGATTGTGTTTATTTATTTTTGTATTCTTAATTGACCTTTTATGTTATGTTACGTTTAAAAAATTCATTGCCGCTTTGTTGGAATTTACATATTCCTGCACTTGATTATGTTTATTTATAAACACCGCTTTGATGGAATTAATGTATTCCTGCAATTGATTGTGTTTATTTATATTATTAAATGACCATTTATGTTATGTTATGTTTAAAAAATTTCATTACCGCTTTGATGGAATTTACGTAGTCTTGCAATTGAGTATGCTTATTTATATTCGTATTCTTAAATGAACATCTATGTTATGTTATGTAATGTAATGTTGTAATACCTATTTATGTGGCAGAAAATAATGTATATATTTGTGTATGAAGACGATGTACTTTTGTATAAGTCTAAATAAACTGTCTGTCTGTCTGTCTGTCTGTCTGTCTGTCTGTCTGTCTGTCTGTCTGTCTGTCTGTCTGTCTGTCTGTCTGTCTGTCTGTCTGTCTGTCTGTCTGTCTGTCTGTCTGTTAAAGCGCTAGACTTTTACACCAAGGGTCAATGGTTTGAGCCCAGTTGTGGGTTACCTTTGTTCTTTCTTTAATTTTATTCTTGTTTGTACTTAAGCTATTTATTAAAAAAGCAGCATTTAATGACAACCATAAATCATGCCACAATCTGTGAAAAGTTTCCTTTAATGAATGAACAGCTATGTCAGATATTTCCATGCCGGCACTCAACAATGCAATAAAACTATTTACAATTAGACACATTCCACAAATTCTTAGAATGGTTTTATATGTTGCGGACAATATCAAACAACGTTCACCCTTTGAAGAAGGGCATATCTGCTATTTTAACGCATTTGATGATAAGACCCTCCGGCACGAATGTCGGAACTACGAGTGCAATATGAGAAACAATAACGAATTAACAATAGGATGCATATAGCTTCACCACAACTATGGATATATAGCAATAACAATTGTACTATAACTGCGACAGATGTTAGTTTAATATCGTCGTCACATGATGCACGAAGGCGAAATATGTCGACAGATTCTATATGACCCACATTTATTATATCACATGGGTCAGGCACGCCTCTTTGAAAATTAAAAATAATGTCAACATGTTTGAAATGGCAGCGCGGTATATTAATAGCATATATTGTTCATTATTTAGTGTTCTATTGCCAATGATAATATAATAAAAGTAAATATTTTTGTAAACTAATTGTTTTCAAAGCGCAATGTCATGGACAATTTACTCTATTACTATATTTTGCTGTGTTCACTTAAATTGAATAAAATTATATTTATCCGCATTCTTCAAATACATAGTTGGACTACTACTATAAGCGCTCCTTATCTTTCAGACATCTACAATTTTCTCAAGATATAATGCAACGACATTCAAGAACACGAAAGTAAAGACTACTTATTTGCGAGTAACTTCATTGTCTGAGGTTACAAAAGTGTCAAAAGCAAGTAACTCCAGAGTTGAGAAAAGCACAAACAGGTTGAATGTTGAAGTACAAAGACTGTCCTCTTTTAAGACAGTAAAACGTCCAGTTATTAAGAAGAGAAATGAAGATAAAGGTTTCAAACTATTTTACGGACCAAGCAAACCAAAACATAATTGATTGACTTTAGACGTTTTGCAATAATTGACGTTATTTAAAAATGGCGTCAATTTAGTGACGCAAGAGTCACGTGATCTGTTGCTGAACTGCATAAAACTACACCCAAGTGTTCACGAAGTATTTTTTTCCAGAAGTGACGAAAGATCCCCGAATAACCGACGAAGATTTACGGGGATTTCCGATTCACAGCCTGGCGGTTGCAGTCATTTGCGAGGCCATTTCAAAAGGAGAGGATCCGTACAAGTTTTACTGTATGATCGTAAAGAATAACTTGGAAAATGTGCTGACTGAACTGTACACTATTGTACATTGGAAGAAATTGGGTAAATATTGCTTTATGCCATTGGTTATTAACAAAGAAGTATCTGTATATAAATATAAGAAGTGACCAAGCACTTAAAAATGACGTCATTCACAAACCTTAGGCCGGATATCGTTGACCCTCAATTTTATTTTGAGTCTAAAGAAAAATTAAATTAAAAAGTAAAACATAACTATAATATTTAACTTTATTTTGCACTGATTTGATCATTGAATATTTATTAAGTTCTCTATATTATAGCTTGTGTAATTCGCAAAAAACACAGGAGAACGATATACCGATTAAATTTTAATATACACAATAAATAGTTATGTGGTCGATTACCTTTCAATGTTCTGCTCCTGCCTCTGATTCACGCAGGGTAGTTATCGCTTACTGGCGCTAGCTTGGTCATTGTGGGCGCGGGTACTACTTGCATGTAACCCGGGTACTCATAAGTATACTTACATACGGGTACGGTAAATATACTCAATCGTACCCGGGCGATAATAGTCGGGAGACGGAAAACTACAACGGGCGAGGCATGGTATGGTATTGCGCAAGGGGGGGTTAGAGGGTTAGGGTTAGGGTTTGGGTTAGTGTTAGGGGTCGGGTTAGGGTTTGGGTTAGCCTAAACCCAACCCTAACCCTAACCCGACCCCTAATCCTAACCCTTACACTAACCTTTTTTTTGGGGTTATCACCCCTGACCATGCCTCGCCCGTTGTAGTTTTCCGCCTCCCATATTGGGAGAACCCAACCCTAACCCTAACCCGACCCCTAATCCTAACCCTTACACTAACCTTTTTTTTGGGGTTATCACCCCTGACCATGCCTCGCCCGTTGTAGTTTTCCGCCTCCCATAATAGACTGTACCCGAGTTGTATTCCCGCCCGAAATCCGATGTCGTAAAACGCGCTACCGATTATCTTAAACAAACTTCTCTTTAAAAAAAACTGCATCAACATGCTTTTTGAGTATGAGTTTCGGTTATAAAGAGGCCATTTAACAGAAAATTGACAACAATGTGAATATAATTAAGTACAACAAAATAGCCCTGAACGACCGATTTAGCGTTAATTTTCCGGGGAACCTTTTAGTATATTTACCGTACCCGGGGTTCATGTAAATATACTTCAGAATACCCGGGGAATATGTAAGTAGTGCCCGAGTCGACAATGACCAATCGAGCCTTACTGGCATCACTAAGTATTTTAGCATTGGAAAACCAGGTAATCGAGGAAAAGAGTGAGCTGAACGCCGTAATATAAATACTGTTGAAACCTTGAAAGTCCGACCGGACTTATTTGTTACTGTTGTTTTCTCCAGGGTTCTCCATGTACTGCGCTCTGTACCCGACCGTAGTGAGAGACGCACGGACGAACATCAGTTTGCAAGACTTCATTGACGATGATGGGTAAGCTTGTTCTCTGTCTTTTTAAATCATGTTTAATTATTTACATTCGTTGGAAACAAATTTCGTGGTTAAAAAAACAACTTTTTCATGGACACGAAATTTCGTGGATTTCATATGTTGGAATAGTAAAAAATATGCCTCGAATGTTTGTCGTTTTGTCGACCATGTGGGAATTTATAATAAAAAAAACGACGGACTACTTTCAGGCCGGAGTGGGCGGAGCGTATTATTGAGCGCATGACGGAGCCCTCTTGGACGATGGGATGGGTGCAGAAAATAATCCGCGGTCATGTGACAGAGGAGAAATACAACATGGCGATGAACACACTGTTCGTGAAATTGCACACGTCGGACCCGCAGTCTGTCATTCCGACCTTTCATCTGCTGAATCACATCCGAGGTACGTGCTGGAAATAATTACATATACACATATTTAGGTGTTGTCCTTATTTGCATATCTATAGGTACATGTTGGCAACATATCTATAGATTCATAGTTGTGTTAATAACATATCCACAGGTACGCTGTGGTGTTCATTATATATGAGCCGCGCTCTGCGAAAATGGGGTTTATGTATGTGGGTCCCAGATAGGCCTGGGCAGTTCGCACAGGCTAACCAGGGGAGAAACTTCCATTAAAACTTGATTTTTGCTAAGAAGAGACTTTTGTGAGGCAAAAAATGTCATAAAAGCGGAAAGTGTTGTCCCTGATTAGCCTGTGCGGACTGCAAAGGCTAATCTGAGACGACACTTTACACACATGCATTAAACCCCTTTTTCACAGAGCACGGCACATATCCATAGATACGTGTTGGCATAAATTAGTTATCAACATATACTCACATTCAAACATTGGTGCAAATAAAGTATAGAAAAAAAAAAGACAGGTTTCCCGTTTGTTTGACGATGATAAATCATTTTCCGTATTCATTGGTTTTAACTATCGAATAACTTAATGGCGCTATGTGTTTGCGCTGTTCTAAAACATTCTCCTTTTTGTATCGAGTTATTAAAACATTGTTTGATTGATGGCTTGTTACGTTGCTTTTGGCCATAATATGGTACATGCATATAATAAATATAATAGTTTATGATTGTGACATCGGGACTGTCGCACAACCCACTCATGAGACACAACCCACCGAAACATGCAATAGCTTACTGATCAAATAAACTTAATTTAGTAATACACATTTCGCAAGGTGTATAAAGTGACTTAATAAAATAACGTATATTCTGTAAGCAAAGAGTTTGTGTCTTCATTTCAGCTCTCCCGGAATGCAACCTAGAGCTGGCCACCCGGGACTACCTCGGAGGAATGCAACCTAGAGCTGGCCACCCGGGACTACCTCGGAGGAATGCAACCTAGAGCTGGCCAACCGGGACTACCTCGGAGGCCCACTGGACGCTGCGGCACTCAGCGCGCATGCGCGGACGGCCGTAACAACGGAGACCATGCCTAGCAACGGCGCCTCGCGCATGAGCCTCGACAAAATCGAAGTTTTTTACGGCATTGACGTCGAGGAGTTTATAATGACGGAAGCACGTAACGTCGGCGTATGGAACGGGCGACGTCCCGACAATAAAAGAACTAGTGACCTCCTGGATTGATGCAGCGTCATGTAATCTCGTGATCACATTTGGCGGTTTCCGGCTCTCGTCGAAAAAATGCGCTTGCATCCAGATGTCGCATCCGGAAAAAGCTCGCATACCCTATGGACTAAGCATCAATTGTTCGTCTGTGACAACGAAATGAACAAACGCATGCGTTAGTTGTGACGATGTTACAAATACGTTTCGTTGATTCGAATGTTCTATCTATTGACTTAGAGGTCTGGAGGAATTTATATAATTACACATGTGTTTAGATTTTGTGGGAGAAAATAGCCAGTGTGCTTCCGTATTGAATGTAATATTGTTCATTCGACTTATTTTGTACCAAAATCATCATGTGTGTCTTCTGTGAATGTTTTAATTGTTAAGGTTACAATATACTAAAATATTTTGGAGTGCAATGCTATACTCTCTAAAAACATGAACATCATTTATAAGAAGACACAATTCTCTGTAGGGGCACTTGCCATGGCTTTATTTTAGAATGATTCTTTGTGCAAGTGGTAGGGAAAACATTGATGTTTAACAGAAATTCACTCTTTTGCTTGAAGGTTGGAGACTACATGAGACTTTGACAGATGGCGGGAAACCCTTCTCAACTGGTACGAGGCCGGTAAATAGATGGCCATAAAACAGTGACCGCTGATTCGCGTCGAGTTCTTTCTTGCATAACGTATGACCCCCCTTTTTTATTGTTTAAATCATTGCGTCTTGGAATGCTCTTTAAGAAAAGGTATGGTTATGGGGATGTCTATGCGCAAAAGTTTGACTTTATTTTTAGTTAAAGTTATTGCTTTCACATTGAATTTGTGTAGGAAATCTTTTAGTATATTGTCACCTAAACTAACTCTAGGTAAAAATGAAATATCATCTGCAAGTGCCAAATATGACTGGGAAAGCTGATTTTTGGTCATTTCTTAGCAAAAGAGAAGAATATAAGTGCATTAAATGCATGAATTTAGATTATTTGACCTGGAATAGTTGTTTTTCAAGTTGACCCCCCACCCTTATATAGCCGAATAAGGGCTAAATTGCTTTCCGACGTAAATTCAAAGGCATTTTGGTTGACTGTGAAGCGTAAATGTGCAACATGAAGTCAGAATTCAACGCCAGGGACTCCGTGATCCAGTAACGCAACAATTGCTTGTGCGTAAAGCATGAACATTCAAACAGAGCCCCATGTCACCGACATGGAATGGCGGACATTTTTACAGTTTGGACAATGCAGCAGACGCTTAACTGAGCCAGCTTTCATATTTAGTTCAATCATGAACATAACAAGCTTTATTACTTGCTATTATTCATGGAAATACACATAAAATACATAAATGCATTTTCATTTTTCATTTTATACCTATTTCTATTGGGTATTTTGACCTTTTCAGGCAGAGAAATGTCTGGGACTTAGCCGAGGGCAACTGGAGAAGGGTTGTTGATGGCAAAACAGGTAATAATACTAAATTACTCTCATGTACACAAGCAAATAAGCATAGTTATGATGCTTAAGGTGTGAAAAACTGTCATAATAAGGTTTGTGGTCACTCAAATCCTTGCAGTCGAGCAATTCCCCGTGCAGTTTGTATTGATAGCTCCGCGTCCTGACACGTAAAGCTCGTGCTTTGTTGGCAGCGGAAGTTGGCACTTAACAGGTTTTTCCTTGTTCCCAAGCATGTATGCAGTACATCTGAGTTGATATGCTACTTGTTACCCTACAATTAGCTTGTGTTTGGTATTGTTTTCTCACAATATGCTTACAGTCATGGTCCCGGCTTGAAAGGATGTGGCGTCCGACTTAAACATAGGATTGTTGTAGCAAGTGTCCCCTTCATCATTTACCTCAGAGGGATCTTTTTGCCAAAATTTGGCATTTCAGCAACTAGTTTTGTTTTTTATTTGGTACATGCTTCTCTCATTCAGTGATTTAAGGGAAGTATTGACCTTATTCGCTTGTCTTTGCATACAAAGGTGACATGGATCAATGATATGTATTGTGTTGAGAATTCTGCGGGAAGCTGTGTCCCCAGAAGAAGTACCAGAAACCCCTTTCAGGAAGCTTGCATTGATCTGAGCTGCCTTTCTGCCCCTGTGACAACATGAAACCTCATTTCTAAGCTTATAAGGCTTTCATTACATGTGTGTGTCTTGTTCATTTTAACCTTTCCTTCCATTCTAAACCCCCAAAATGAGCATTTTTGTCTTTGGCTCGGTTATGAAGCCCCATTTTGACCAGATTGCCACCTAAAAATAGTCAAAAGTACTTATTTTGTGCCCAAAATATGAAAACTTGTATTCTCTTTGACCTCTTAATGAGAGCTGGCAGTGAATATTGACCATCTTCTGCAGTTTAAAGGCACCCATGACATTATATGCTAGAATATATCATTGGCAGCTGGCAAACAAATTGGCTCCTAGCACCAAGGCGCTTTGAAGATTTCACGCTTTTATTGGTGCGAAACAACAAGTTATTGGAAGCTTATTGATTTCTACACTTCAACGTATCTTTGATCTCTCATTTTCACCGATTTGCTTATTGTCTGTGATGAAATTGGATTTTTTTTTGCTTCGAAATTGACATTTTTGGGGTGATTTAAAAAAAAAGAACAAAAAAGGCATTATCAAAATTACTTTGAGTGAAAATATTTAACAAATTCATTCTTCCCCCACCCCGCATAAGCCTCACGTGCCTGTCCATTTGGTTTGTTTTGGTATTTTGTTGCATATATTGAACACAACAACTTTAAATCTTAAAGGGACATTTAAGCTTTAACAGGCCTAAAATTGCCTTCTTCGGACCGAAAACACCCGCGTGTGAAAATATGATATAAAATGGCCAAATGGACAGATAATCCAGCCAAACTTAATATTTTGCTGCAATATGCATATGAAGATAATAATATGCAAGAAAAACACATTTTAATCAGAATAAATTTCTCCTTTAGGTTACAATATACTAAAATATTTTGGAGTGCAATGCTATACTCTCTAAAAACATGAACATCATTTATAAGAAGACACAATTCTCTGTAGGGGCACTTGCCATGGCTTTATTTTAGAATGATTCTTTGTGCAAGTGGTAGGGAAAACATTGATGTTTAACAGAAATTCACTCTTTTGCTTGAAGGTTGGAGACTACATGAGACTTTGACAGATGGCGGGAAACCCTTCTCAACTGGTACGAAGCCGGTAAATAGATGGCCATAAAACAGTGACCGCTGATTCGCGTCGAGTTCTTTCTTGCATAACGTATGACCCCCCTTTTTTATTGTTTAAATCATTGCGTCTTGGAATGCTCTTTAAGAAAAGGTATGGTTATGGGGATGTCTATGCGCAAAAGTTTGACTTTATTTTTAGTTAAAGTTATTGCTTTCACATTGAATTTGTGTAGGAAATCTTTTAGTATATTGTCACCTAAACTAACTCTAGGTAAAAATGAAATATCATCTGCAAGTGCCAAATATGACTGGGAAAGCTGATTTTTGGTCATTTCTTAGCAAAAGAGAAGAATATAAGTGCATTAAATGCATGAATTTAGATTATTTGACCTGGAATAGTTGTTTTTCAAGTTGACCCCCCACCCTTATATAGCCGAATAAGGGCTAAATTGCTTTCCGACGTAAATTCAAAGGCATTTTGGTTGACTGTGAAGCGTAAATGTGCAACATGAAGTCAGAATTCAACGCCAGGGACTCCGTGATCCAGTAACGCAACAATTGCTTGTGCGTAAAGCATGAACATTCAAACAGAGCCCCATGTCACCGACATGGAATGGCGGACATTTTTACAGTTTGGACAATGCAGCAGACGCTTAACTGAGCCAGCTTTCATATTTAGTTCAATCATGAACATAACAAGCTTTATTACTTGCTATTATTCATGGAAATACACATAAAATACATAAATGCATTTTCATTTTTCATTTTATACCTATTTCTATTGGGTATTTTGACCTTTTCAGGCAGAGAAATGTCTGGGACTTAGCCGAGGGCAACTGGAGAAGGGTTGTTGATGGCAAAACAGGTAATAATACTAAATTACTCTCATGTACACAAGCAAATAAGCATAGTTATGATGCTTAAGGTGTGAAAAACTGTCATAATAAGGTTTGTGGTCACTCAAATCCTTGCAGTCGAGCAATTCCCCGTGCAGTTTGTATTGATAGCTCCGCGTCCTGACACGTAAAGCTCGTGCTTTGTTGGCAGCGGAAGTTGGCACTTAACAGGTTTTTCCTTGTTCCCAAGCATGTATGCAGTACATCTGAGTTGATATGCTACTTGTTACCCTACAATTAGCTTGTGTTTGGTATTGTTTTCTCACAATATGCTTACAGTCATGGTCCCGGCTTGAAAGGATGTGGCGTCCGACTTAAACATAGGATTGTTGTAGCAAGTGTCCCCTTCATCATTTACCTCAGAGGGATCTTTTTGCCAAAATTTGGCATTTCAGCAACTAGTTTTGTTTTTTATTTGGTACATGCTTCTCTCATTCAGTGATTTAAGGGAAGTATTGACCTTATTCGCTTGTCTTTGCATACAAAGGTGACATGGATCAATGATATGTATTGTGTTGAGAATTCTGCGGGAAGCTGTGTCCCCAGAAGAAGTACCAGAAACCCCTTTCAGGAAGCTTGCATTGATCTGAGCTGCCTTTCTGCCCCTGTGACAACATGAAACCTCATTTCTAAGCTTATAAGGCTTTCATTACATGTGTGTGTCTTGTTCATTTTAACCTTTCCTTCCATTCTAAACCCCCAAAATGAGCATTTTTGTCTTTGGCTCGGTTATGAAGCCCCATTTTGACCAGATTGCCACCTAAAAATAGTCAAAAGTACTTATTTTGTGCCCAAAATATGAAAACTTGTATTCTCTTTGACCTCTTAATGAGAGCTGGCAGTGAATATTGACCATCTTCTGCAGTTTAAAGGCACCCATGACATTATATGCTAGAATATATCATTGGCAGCTGGCAAACAAATTGGCTCCTAGCACCAAGGCGCTTTGAAGATTTCACGCTTTTATTGGTGCGAAACAACAAGTTATTGGAAGCTTATTGATTTCTACACTTCAACGTATCTTTGATCTCTCATTTTCACCGATTTGCTTATTGTCTGTGATGAAATTGGATTTTTTTTTGCTTCGAAATTGACATTTTTGGGGTGATTTAAAAAAAAAGAACAAAAAAGGCATTATCAAAATTACTTTGAGTGAAAATATTTAACAAATTCATTCTTCCCCCACCCCGCATAAGCCTCACGTGCCTGTCCATTTGGTTTGTTTTGGTATTTTGTTGCATATATTGAACACAACAACTTTAAATCTTAAAGGGACATTTAAGCTTTAACAGGCCTAAAATTGCCTTCTTCGGACCGAAAACACCCGCGTGTGAAAATATGATATAAAATGGCCAAATGGACAGATAATCCAGCCAAACTTAATATTTTGCTGCAATATGCATATGAAGATAATAATATGCAAGAAAAACACATTTTAATCAGAATAAATTTCTCCTTTAGGTTACAATATACTAAAATATTTTGGAGTGCAATGCTATACTCTCTAAAAACATGAACATCATTTATAAGAAGACACAATTCTCTGTAGGGGCACTTGCCATGGCTTTATTTTAGAATGATTCTTTGTGCAAGTGGTAGGGAAAACATTGATGTTTAACAGAAATTCACTCTTTTGCTTGAAGGTTGGAGACTACATGAGACTTTGACAGATGGCGGGAAACCCTTCTCAACTGGTACGAAGCCGGTAAATAGATGGCCATAAAACAGTGACCGCTGATTCGCGTCGAGTTCTTTCTTGCATAACGTATGACCCCCCTTTTTTATTGTTTAAATCATTGCGTCTTGGAATGCTCTTTAAGAAAAGGTATGGTTATGGGGATGTCTATGCGCAAAAGTTTGACTTTATTTTTAGTTAAAGTTATTGCTTTCACATTGAATTTGTGTAGGAAATCTTTTAGTATATTGTCACCTAAACTAACTCTAGGTAAAAATGAAATATCATCTGCAAGTGCCAAATATGACTGGGAAAGCTGATTTTTGGTCATTTCTTAGCAAAAGAGAAGAATATAAGTGCATTAAATGCATGAATTTAGATTATTTGACCTGGAATAGTTGTTTTTCAAGTTGACCCCCCACCCTTATATAGCCGAATAAGGGCTAAATTGCTTTCCGACGTAAATTCAAAGGCATTTTGGTTGACTGTGAAGCGTAAATGTGCAACATGAAGTCAGAATTCAACGCCAGGGACTCCGTGATCCAGTAACGCAACAATTGCTTGTGCGTAAAGCATGAACATTCAAACAGAGCCCCATGTCACCGACATGGAATGGCGGACATTTTTACAGTTTGGACAATGCAGCAGACGCTTAACTGAGCCAGCTTTCATATTTAGTTCAATCATGAACATAACAAGCTTTATTACTTGCTATTATTCATGGAAATACACATAAAATACATAAATGCATTTTCATTTTTCATTTTATACCTATTTCTATTGGGTATTTTGACCTTTTCAGGCAGAGAAATGTCTGGGACTTAGCCGAGGGCAACTGGAGAAGGGTTGTTGATGGCAAAACAGGTAATAATACTAAATTACTCTCATGTACACAAGCAAATAAGCATAGTTATGATGCTTAAGGTGTGAAAAACTGTCATAATAAGGTTTGTGGTCACTCAAATCCTTGCAGTCGAGCAATTCCCCGTGCAGTTTGTATTGATAGCTCCGCGTCCTGACACGTAAAGCTCGTGCTTTGTTGGCAGCGGAAGTTGGCACTTAACAGGTTTTTCCTTGTTCCCAAGCATGTATGCAGTACATCTGAGTTGATATGCTACTTGTTACCCTACAATTAGCTTGTGTTTGGTATTGTTTTCTCACAATATGCTTACAGTCATGGTCCCGGCTTGAAAGGATGTGGCGTCCGACTTAAACATAGGATTGTTGTAGCAAGTGTCCCCTTCATCATTTACCTCAGAGGGATCTTTTTGCCAAAATTTGGCATTTCAGCAACTAGTTTTGTTTTTTATTTGGTACATGCTTCTCTCATTCAGTGATTTAAGGGAAGTATTGACCTTATTCGCTTGTCTTTGCATACAAAGGTGACATGGATCAATGATATGTATTGTGTTGAGAATTCTGCGGGAAGCTGTGTCCCCAGAAGAAGTACCAGAAACCCCTTTCAGGAAGCTTGCATTGATCTGAGCTGCCTTTCTGCCCCTGTGACAACATGAAACCTCATTTCTAAGCTTATAAGGCTTTCATTACATGTGTGTGTCTTGTTCATTTTAACCTTTCCTTCCATTCTAAACCCCCAAAATGAGCATTTTTGTCTTTGGCTCGGTTATGAAGCCCCATTTTGACCAGATTGCCACCTAAAAATAGTCAAAAGTACTTATTTTGTGCCCAAAATATGAAAACTTGTATTCTCTTTGACCTCTTAATGAGAGCTGGCAGTGAATATTGACCATCTTCTGCAGTTTAAAGGCACCCATGACATTATATGCTAGAATATATCATTGGCAGCTGGCAAACAAATTGGCTCCTAGCACCAAGGCGCTTTGAAGATTTCACGCTTTTATTGGTGCGAAACAACAAGTTATTGGAAGCTTATTGATTTCTACACTTCAACGTATCTTTGATCTCTCATTTTCACCGATTTGCTTATTGTCTGTGATGAAATTGGATTTTTTTTTGCTTCGAAATTGACATTTTTGGGGTGATTTAAAAAAAAAGAACAAAAAAGGCATTATCAAAATTACTTTGAGTGAAAATATTTAACAAATTCATTCTTCCCCCACCCCGCATAAGCCTCACGTGCCTGTCCATTTGGTTTGTTTTGGTATTTTGTTGCATATATTGAACACAACAACTTTAAATCTTAAAGGGACATTTAAGCTTTAACAGGCCTAAAATTGCCTTCTTCGGACCGAAAACACCCGCGTGTGAAAATATGATATAAAATGGCCAAATGGACAGATAATCCAGCCAAACTTAATATTTTGCTGCAATATGCATATGAAGATAATAATATGCAAGAAAAACACATTTTAATCAGAATAAATTTCTCCTTTAGGTTACAATATACTAAAATATTTTGGAGTGCAATGCTATACTCTCTAAAAACATGAACATCATTTATAAGAAGACACAATTCTCTGTAGGGGCACTTGCCATGGCTTTATTTTAGAATGATTCTTTGTGCAAGTGGTAGGGAAAACATTGATGTTTAACAGAAATTCACTCTTTTGCTTGAAGGTTGGAGACTACATGAGACTTTGACAGATGGCGGGAAACCCTTCTCAACTGGTACGAAGCCGGTAAATAGATGGCCATAAAACAGTGACCGCTGATTCGCGTCGAGTTCTTTCTTGCATAACGTATGACCCCCCTTTTTTATTGTTTAAATCATTGCGTCTTGGAATGCTCTTTAAGAAAAGGTATGGTTATGGGGATGTCTATGCGCAAAAGTTTGACTTTATTTTTAGTTAAAGTTATTGCTTTCACATTGAATTTGTGTAGGAAATCTTTTAGTATATTGTCACCTAAACTAACTCTAGGTAAAAATGAAATATCATCTGCAAGTGCCAAATATGACTGGGAAAGCTGATTTTTGGTCATTTCTTAGCAAAAGAGAAGAATATAAGTGCATTAAATGCATGAATTTAGATTATTTGACCTGGAATAGTTGTTTTTCAAGTTGACCCCCCACCCTTATATAGCCGAATAAGGGCTAAATTGCTTTCCGACGTAAATTCAAAGGCATTTTGGTTGACTGTGAAGCGTAAATGTGCAACATGAAGTCAGAATTCAACGCCAGGGACTCCGTGATCCAGTAACGCAACAATTGCTTGTGCGTAAAGCATGAACATTCAAACAGAGCCCCATGTCACCGACATGGAATGGCGGACATTTTTACAGTTTGGACAATGCAGCAGACGCTTAACTGAGCCAGCTTTCATATTTAGTTCAATCATGAACATAACAAGCTTTATTACTTGCTATTATTCATGGAAATACACATAAAATACATAAATGCATTTTCATTTTTCATTTTATACCTATTTCTATTGGGTATTTTGACCTTTTCAGGCAGAGAAATGTCTGGGACTTAGCCGAGGGCAACTGGAGAAGGGTTGTTGATGGCAAAACAGGTAATAATACTAAATTACTCTCATGTACACAAGCAAATAAGCATAGTTATGATGCTTAAGGTGTGAAAAACTGTCATAATAAGGTTTGTGGTCACTCAAATCCTTGCAGTCGAGCAATTCCCCGTGCAGTTTGTATTGATAGCTCCGCGTCCTGACACGTAAAGCTCGTGCTTTGTTGGCAGCGGAAGTTGGCACTTAACAGGTTTTTCCTTGTTCCCAAGCATGTATGCAGTACATCTGAGTTGATATGCTACTTGTTACCCTACAATTAGCTTGTGTTTGGTATTGTTTTCTCACAATATGCTTACAGTCATGGTCCCGGCTTGAAAGGATGTGGCGTCCGACTTAAACATAGGATTGTTGTAGCAAGTGTCCCCTTCATCATTTACCTCAGAGGGATCTTTTTGCCAAAATTTGGCATTTCAGCAACTAGTTTTGTTTTTTATTTGGTACATGCTTCTCTCATTCAGTGATTTAAGGGAAGTATTGACCTTATTCGCTTGTCTTTGCATACAAAGGTGACATGGATCAATGATATGTATTGTGTTGAGAATTCTGCGGGAAGCTGTGTCCCCAGAAGAAGTACCAGAAACCCCTTTCAGGAAGCTTGCATTGATCTGAGCTGCCTTTCTGCCCCTGTGACAACATGAAACCTCATTTCTAAGCTTATAAGGCTTTCATTACATGTGTGTGTCTTGTTCATTTTAACCTTTCCTTCCATTCTAAACCCCCAAAATGAGCATTTTTGTCTTTGGCTCGGTTATGAAGCCCCATTTTGACCAGATTGCCACCTAAAAATAGTCAAAAGTACTTATTTTGTGCCCAAAATATGAAAACTTGTATTCTCTTTGACCTCTTAATGAGAGCTGGCAGTGAATATTGACCATCTTCTGCAGTTTAAAGGCACCCATGACATTATATGCTAGAATATATCATTGGCAGCTGGCAAACAAATTGGCTCCTAGCACCAAGGCGCTTTGAAGATTTCACGCTTTTATTGGTGCGAAACAACAAGTTATTGGAAGCTTATTGATTTCTACACTTCAACGTATCTTTGATCTCTCATTTTCACCGATTTGCTTATTGTCTGTGATGAAATTGGATTTTTTTTTTGCTTCGAAATTGACATTTTTGGGGTGATTTAAAAAAAAAGAACAAAAAAGGCATTATCAAAATTACTTTGAGTGAAAATATTTAACAAATTCATTCTTCCCCCACCCCGCATAAGCCTCACGTGCCTGTCCATTTGGTTTGTTTTGGTATTTTGTTGCATATATTGAACACAACAACTTTAAATCTTAAAGGGACATTTAAGCTTTAACAGGCCTAAAATTGCCTTCTTCGGACCGAAAACACCCGCGTGTGAAAATATGATATAAAATGGCCAAATGGACAGATAATCCAGCCAAACTTAATATTTTGCTGCAATATGCATATGAAGATAATAATATGCAAGAAAAACACATTTTAATCAGAATAAATTTCTCCTTTAGGTTACAATATACTAAAATATTTTGGAGTGCAATGCTATACTCTCTAAAAACATGAACATCATTTATAAGAAGACACAATTCTCTGTAGGGGCACTTGCCATGGCTTTATTTTAGAATGATTCTTTGTGCAAGTGGTAGGGAAAACATTGATGTTTAACAGAAATTCACTCTTTTGCTTGAAGGTTGGAGACTACATGAGACTTTGACAGATGGCGGGAAACCCTTCTCAACTGGTACGAAGCCGGTAAATAGATGGCCATAAAACAGTGACCGCTGATTCGCGTCGAGTTCTTTCTTGCATAACGTATGACCCCCCTTTTTATTGTTTAAATCATTGCGTCTTGGAATGCTCTTTAAGAAAAGGTATGGTTATGGGGATGTCTATGCGCAAAGTTTGACTTTATTTTTAGTTAAAGTTATTGCTTTCACATTGAATTTGTGTAGGAAATCTTTTAGTATATTGTCACCTAAACTAACTCTAGGTAAAAATGAAATATCATCTGCAAGTGCCAAATATGACTGGGAAAGCTGATTTTTGGTCATTTCTTAGCAAAAGAGAAGAATATAAGTGCATTAAATGCATGAATTTAGATTATTTGACCTGGAATAGTTGTTTTTCAAGTTGACCCCCCACCCTTATATAGCCGAATAAGGGCTAAATTGCTTTCCGACGTAAATTCAAAGGCATTTTGGTTGACTGTGAAGCGTAAATGTGCAACATGAAGTCAGAATTCAACGCCAGGGACTCCGTGATCCAGTAACGCAACAATTGCTTGTGCGTAAAGCATGAACATTCAAACAGAGCCCCATGTCACCGACATGGAATGGCGGACATTTTTACAGTTTGGACAATGCAGCAGACGCTTAACTGAGCCAGCTTTCATATTTAGTTCAATCATGAACATAACAAGCTTTATTACTTGCTATTATTCATGGAAATACACATAAAATACATAAATGCATTTTCATTTTTCATTTTATACCTATTTCTATTGGGTATTTTGACCTTTTCAGGCAGAGAAATGTCTGGGACTTAGCCGAGGGCAACTGGAGAAGGGTTGTTGATGGCAAAACAGGTAATAATACTAAATTACTCTCATGTACACAAGCAAATAAGCATAGTTATGATGCTTAAGGTGTGAAAAACTGTCATAATAAGGTTTGTGGTCACTCAAATCCTTGCAGTCGAGCAATTCCCCGTGCAGTTTGTATTGATAGCTCCGCGTCCTGACACGTAAAGCTCGTGCTTTGTTGGCAGCGGAAGTTGGCACTTAACAGGTTTTTCCTTGTTCCCAAGCATGTATGCAGTACATCTGAGTTGATATGCTACTTGTTACCCTACAATTAGCTTGTGTTTGGTATTGTTTTCTCACAATATGCTTACAGTCATGGTCCCGGCTTGAAAGGATGTGGCGTCCGACTTAAACATAGGATTGTTGTAGCAAGTGTCCCCTTCATCATTTACCTCAGAGGGATCTTTTTGCCAAAATTTGGCATTTCAGCAACTAGTTTTGTTTTTTATTTGGTACATGCTTCTCTCATTCAGTGATTTAAGGGAAGTATTGACCTTATTCGCTTGTCTTTGCATACAAAGGTGACATGGATCAATGATATGTATTGTGTTGAGAATTCTGCGGGAAGCTGTGTCCCCAGAAGAAGTACCAGAAACCCCTTTCAGGAAGCTTGCATTGATCTGAGCTGCCTTTCTGCCCCTGTGACAACATGAAACCTCATTTCTAAGCTTATAAGGCTTTCATTACATGTGTGTGTCTTGTTCATTTTAACCTTTCCTTCCATTCTAAACCCCCAAAATGAGCATTTTTGTCTTTGGCTCGGTTATGAAGCCCCATTTTGACCAGATTGCCACCTAAAAATAGTCAAAAGTACTTATTTTGTGCCCAAAATATGAAAACTTGTATTCTCTTTGACCTCTTAATGAGAGCTGGCAGTGAATATTGACCATCTTCTGCAGTTTAAAGGCACCCATGACATTATATGCTAGAATATATCATTGGCAGCTGGCAAACAAATTGGCTCCTAGCACCAAGGCGCTTTGAAGATTTCACGCTTTTATTGGTGCGAAACAACAAGTTATTGGAAGCTTATTGATTTCTACACTTCAACGTATCTTTGATCTCTCATTTTCACCGATTTGCTTATTGTCTGTGATGAAATTGGATTTTTTTTTGCTTCGAAATTGACATTTTTGGGGTGATTTAAAAAAAAAGAACAAAAAAGGCATTATCAAAATTACTTTGAGTGAAAATATTTAACAAATTCATTCTTCCCCCACCCCGCATAAGCCTCACGTGCCTGTCCATTTGGTTTGTTTTGGTATTTTGTTGCATATATTGAACACAACAACTTTAAATCTTAAAGGGACATTTAAGCTTTAACAGGCCTAAAATTGCCTTCTTCGGACCGAAAACACCCGCGTGTGAAAATATGATATAAAATGGCCAAATGGACAGATAATCCAGCCAAACTTAATATTTTGCTGCAATATGCATATGAAGATAATAATATGCAAGAAAAACACATTTTAATCAGAATAAATTTCTCCTTTAGGTTACAATATACTAAAATATTTTGGAGTGCAATGCTATACTCTCTAAAAACATGAACATCATTTATAAGAAGACACAATTCTCTGTAGGGGCACTTGCCATGGCTTTATTTTAGAATGATTCTTTGTGCAAGTGGTAGGGAAAACATTGATGTTTAACAGAAATTCACTCTTTTGCTTGAAGGTTGGAGACTACATGAGACTTTGACAGATGGCGGGAAACCCTTCTCAACTGGTACGAAGCCGGTAAATAGATGGCCATAAAACAGTGACCGCTGATTCGCGTCGAGTTCTTTCTTGCATAACGTATGACCCCCCTTTTTTATTGTTTAAATCATTGCGTCTTGGAATGCTCTTTAAGAAAAGGTATGGTTATGGGGATGTCTATGCGCAAAAGTTTGACTTTATTTTTAGTTAAAGTTATTGCTTTCACATTGAATTTGTGTAGGAAATCTTTTAGTATATTGTCACCTAAACTAACTCTAGGTAAAAATGAAATATCATCTGCAAGTGCCAAATATGACTGGGAAAGCTGATTTTTGGTCATTTCTTAGCAAAAGAGAAGAATATAAGTGCATTAAATGCATGAATTTAGATTATTTGACCTGGAATAGTTGTTTTTCAAGTTGACCCCCCACCCTTATATAGCCGAATAAGGGCTAAATTGCTTTCCGACGTAAATTCAAAGGCATTTTGGTTGACTGTGAAGCGTAAATGTGCAACATGAAGTCAGAATTCAACGCCAGGGACTCCGTGATCCAGTAACGCAACAATTGCTTGTGCGTAAAGCATGAACATTCAAACAGAGCCCCATGTCACCGACATGGAATGGCGGACATTTTACAGTTTGGACAATGCAGCAGACGCTTAACTGAGCCAGCTTTCATATTTAGTTCAATCATGAACATAACAAGCTTTATTACTTGCTATTATTCATGGAAATACACATAAAATACATAAATGCATTTTCATTTTTCATTTTATACCTATTTCTATTGGGTATTTTGACCTTTTCAGGCAGAGAAATGTCTGGGACTTAGCCGAGGGCACTGGAGAAGGGTTGTTGATGGCAAAACAGGTAATAATACTAAATTACTCTCATGTACACAAGCAAATAAGCATAGTTATGATGCTTAAGGTGTGAAAAACTGTCATAATAAGGTTTGTGGTCACTCAAATCCTTGCAGTCGAGCAATTCCCCGTGCAGTTTGTATTGATAGCTCCGCGTCCTGACACGTAAAGCTCGTGCTTTGTTGGCAGCGGAAGTTGGCACTTAACAGGTTTTTCCTTGTTCCCAAGCATGTATGCAGTACATCTGAGTTGATATGCTACTTGTTACCCTACAATTAGCTTGTGTTTGGTATTGTTTTCTCACAATATGCTTACAGTCATGGTCCCGGCTTGAAAGGATGTGGCGTCCGACTTAAACATAGGATTGTTGTAGCAAGTGTCCCCTTCATCATTTACCTCAGAGGGATCTTTTTGCCAAAATTTGGCATTTCAGCAACTAGTTTTGTTTTTTATTTGGTACATGCTTCTCTCATTCAGTGATTTAAGGGAAGTATTGACCTTATTCGCTTGTCTTTGCATACAAAGGTGACATGGATCAATGATATGTATTGTGTTGAGAATTCTGCGGGAAGCTGTGTCCCCAGAAGAAGTACCAGAAACCCCTTTCAGGAAGCTTGCATTGATCTGAGCTGCCTTTCTGCCCCTGTGACAACATGAAACCTCATTCTAAGCTTATAAGGCTTTCATTACATGTGTGTGTCTTGTTCATTTTAACCTTTCCTTCCATTCTAAAACCCCCAAAATGAGCATTTTTGTCTTTGGCTCGGTTATGAAGCCCCATTTTGACCAGATTGCCACCTAAAAATAGTCAAAAGTACTTATTTTGTGCCCAAAATATGAAAACTTGTATTCTCTTTGACCTCTTAATGAGAGCTGGCAGTGAATATTGACCATCTTCTGCAGTTATAAAAGGCACCCATGACATTATATGCTAGAATATATCATTGGCAGCTGGCAAACAAATTGGCTCCTAGCACCAAGGCGCTTTGAAGATTTCACGCTTTTATTGGTGCGAAACAACAAGTTATTGGAAGCTTATTGATTTCTACACTTCAACGTATCTTTGATCTCTCATTTTCACCGATTTGCTTATTGTCTGTGATGAAATTGGATTTTTTTTTGCTTCGAAATTGACATTTTTGGGGTGATTTAAAAAAAAAGAACAAAAAGGCATTATCAAAATTACTTTGAGTGAAAATATTTAACAAATTCATTCTTCCCCCACCCCGCATAAGCCTCACGTGCCTGTCCATTTGGTTTGTTTTTGGTATTTTGTTGCATATATTGAACACAACAACTTTAAATCTTAAAGGGACATTTAAGCTTTAACAGGCCTAAAATTGCCTTCTTCGGACCGAAAACACCCGCGTGTGAAAATATGATATAAAATGGCCAAATGGACAGATAATCCAGCCAAACTTAATATTTGCTGCAATATGCATATGAAGATAATAATATGCAAGAAAAACACATTTTAATCAGAATAAATTTCTCCTTTAGGTTACAATATACTAAAATATTTTGGAGTGCAATGCTATACTCTCTAAAAACATGAACATCATTTATAAGAAGACACAATTCTCTGTAGGGGCACTTGCCATGGCTTTATTTTAGAATGATTCTTTGTGCAAGTGGTAGGGAAAACATTGATGTTTAACAGAAATTCACTCTTTTTGCTTGAAGGTTGGAGACTACATGAGACTTTGACAGATGGCGGGAAACCCTTCTCAACTGGTACGAAGCCGGTAAATAGATGGCCATAAAACAGTGACCGCTGATTCGCGTCGAGTTCTTTCTTGCATAACGTATGACCCCCCTTTTTTATTGTTTAAATCATTGCGTCTTGGAATGCTCTTTAAGAAAAGGTATGGTTATGGGGATGTCTATGCGCAACAAGTTTGACTTTATTTTTAGTTAAAGTTATTGCTTTCACATTGAATTTGTGTAGGAAATCTTTTAGTATATTGTCACCTAAACTAACTCTAGGTAAAAATGAAATATCATCTGCAAGTGCCAAATATGACTGGGAAAGCTGATTTTTGGTCATTTCTTAGCAAAAGAGAAGAATATAAGTGCATTAAATGCATGAATTTAGATTATTTGACCTGAATAGTTGTTTTTTCAAGTTGACCCCCCCACCCTTATATAGCCGAATAAGGGCTAAATTGCTTTCCGACGTAAATTCAAAGGCATTTTGGTTGACTGTGAAGCGTAAATGTTCAACATGAAGTCAGAATTCAACGCCAGGGACTCCGTGATCCAGTAACGCAACAATTGCTTGTGCGTAAAGCATGAACATTCAAACAGAGCCCCATGTCACCGACATGGAATGGGCGGACATTTTTACAGTTTGGACAATGCAGCAGACGCTTAACTGAGCCAGCTTTCATATTGAGTTCAATCATGAACATAACAAGCTTTATTACTTGCTATTATTCATGGAAATACACATAAAATACATAAATGCATTTTCATTTTTCATTTTATACCTATTTCTATTGGGTATTTGACCTTTTCAGGCAGAGAAATGTCTGGGACTTAGCCGAGGGCAACTGGAGAAGGGTTGTTGATGGCAAAACAGGTAAAATACTAAATTACTCTCATGTACACAAGCAAATAAGCATAGTTATGATGCTTAAGGTGTGAAAAAACTGTCATAATAAGGTTTGTGGTCACTCAAATCCTTGCAGTCGAGCAATTCCCCGTGCAGTTTGTATTGATAGCTCCGCGTCCTGACACGTAAAGCTCGTGCTTTGTTGGCAGCGGAAGTTGGCACTTAACAGGTTTTTCCTTGTTCCCAAGCATGTATGCAGTACATCTGAGTTGATATGCTACTTGTTACCCTACAATTAGCTGTGTTTGGTATTGTTTTCTCACAATATGCTTACAGTCATGGTCCCGGCTTGAAAGGATGTGGCGTCCGACTTAAACATAGGATTGTTGTAGCAAGTGTCCCCTTCATCATTTACCTCAGAGGGATCTTTTGCCAAAATTTGGCATTTCAGCAAATAGTTTTGTTTTTTATTTGGTACATGCTTCTCTCATTCAGTGATTTAAGGGAAGTATTGACCTTATTCGCTTGTCTTTGCATACAAAGGTGACATGGATCAATGATATGTATTGTGTTGAGAATTCTGCGGGAAGCTGTGTCCCCAGAAGAAGTACCAGAAACCCCTTTCAGGAAGCTTGCATTGATCTGAAGCTGCCTTTCTGCCCCTGTGACAACATGAAACCTCATTTCTAAGCTTATAAGGCTTTCATTACATGTGTGTGTCTTGTTCATTTTAACCTTTCCTTCCATTCTAAACCCCCAAAATGAGCATTTTTGTCTTTGGCTCGGTTATGAAGCCCCATTTTGACCAGATTGCCACCTAAAAATAGTCAAAAGTACTTATTTTGTGCCCAAATATGAAAACTTGTATTCTCTTTGACCTCTTAATGAGAGCTGGCAGTGAATATTGACCATTCTTTCTGCAGTTTAAAGGCACCCATGACATTATATGCTAGAATATATCATTGGCAGCTGGCAAACAAATTGGCTCCTAGCACCAAGGCGCTTTGAAGATTTCACGCTTTTATTGGTGCGAAACAACAAGTTATTGGAAGCTTATTGATTTCTACACTTCAACGTATCTTTGATCTCTCATTTTCACCGATTTGCTTATTGTCTGTGATGAAATTGGATTTTTTTTTTGCTTCGAAATTGACATTTTTGGGGTGATTTAAAAAAAAGAACAAAACAGGCATTATCAAATTACTTTGAGTGAAAATATTAACAAATTCATTCTTCCCCCACCCCGCATAAGCCTCACGTGCCTGTCCTATTGGTTGTTTTGGTATTTGTTGCATATATTGAACACAACACTTTAAATCTTAAAGGGACATTTAAAAGCTTAACAGGCCTAAAAGTTGCCTTCTTCGGACCGAAAACACCCGCGTGTGAAATATGATATAAAATGGCCAAATGGACAGATAATCCAGCCAAACTTAATATTTTGCTGCAATATGCATATGAAGATAATAATATGCCAAGAAAAACACATTTTAATCAGAATAAATTTCTCCTTTAGGTTACAATATACTAAAATATTTTGGAGTGCAATGCTATACTCTCTAAAACATGAACATCATTTATAAGAAGACACAATTCTCTGTAGGGGCACTTGCCAGGGCTTTATTTTAGAATGATTCTTTGTGCAAGTGGTAGGGAAAACATTGATGTTTAACAGAAATTCACTCTTTTTGCTTGAAGGTTGGAGACTACATGAGACTTTGACAGATGGCGGGAACCCTGTCTCAACTGGTACGAAGCCGGTAAATAGATGGCCATAAACAGTGACCGCTGATTCGCGTCGAGTTCTTTCTTGCATAACGTATGACCCCCCTTTTTTATTGTTTAAAATCATTGCTTCTTGGAATGCTCTTTAAGAAAGGTATGGTTATGGGGATGTCTATGCGAAAAGTTTGACTTTATTTTTAGTTAAAGTTATTGCTTTCACATTGAATTTGTGTAGGAAATCTTTAAGTATATTGTCACCTAAACTAACTCTAGGTAAAAATGAATATCATCTGCAAGTGCCAAATATGACTGGGAAGCTGATTTTTGGGTCATTTCTTAGCAAAAGAGAAGAATATAAGTGCATTAAATGCATGAATTTAGATTATTGACCTGGAATAGTTGTTTTTTCAAGTTGACCCCCCACCCTTATATAGCCGAATAAGGGCTAAATTGCTTTCCGACGTAAATTCAAAGGCATTTTGGTTGACTGTGAAGCGTAAATGTGCAACATGAAGTCAGAATTCAACGCCAGGGACTCCGTGATCCCAGTAACGCAACAATTGCTTGTGCGTAAAGCATGAACATTCAAACAGAGCCCCATGTCACCGACATGGAATGGCGGACATTTTTACAGTTTGGACAATGCAGCAGACGCTATTAACTGAGCCAGCTTCATATTTAGTTCAATCATGAACATAACAAGCTTTATTACTTGCTATTATTCATGGAAATACACATAAAATACATAAATGCATTTTCATTTTTCATTTATACCTATTTCTATTGGGTATTTTGAACCTTTTCAGGCAGAGAAATGTCTGGGACTTAGCCGAGGGCACTGAAGAAGGTTGTTGATGGCAAAACAGTAATAATACTAAAATTACTCTCATGTACAACAAGCAATAAGCATAGTTATGATGCTTAAGGTGTGAAAAACTGTCATAATAAGGTTTGTGGTCACTCAAATCCTTGCAGTCGAGCAATTCCCGTGCAGTTTGTATTGATAGCTCCGCGTCCTGACACGTAAAGCTCGTGCTTGTTGCAGCGGAAGTTGGCACTTAACAGGTTTTTCCTTGTTCCCAAGCATGTATGCAGTACATCTGAGTTGATATGCTACTTGTTACCCTACAATTAGCTTGTGTTTGGTATTGTTTCTCACAATATGCTTACAGTCCATGGTCCCGGCTTGAAAGGATGTGGCGTCCGACTTAAACATAGGATTGTTGTAGCAAGTGTCCCCTTCATCATTACCTCAGAGGGATCTTTTTGCCAAAATTGGCATTTCAGCAACTAGTTTGTTTTTTTATTTTGGTACATGCTTCTCTCATTCAGTGATTAAGGGAGTTGACCTTATTCGCTTGTCTTTGCATACAAAGGTGACATGGATCAATGATATTATTGTGTTGAGAATTCTGCGGAAGCTGTGTCCCCAGAAGAAGTACCAGAACCCCTTTCAGGAAGCTTGCATTGATCTGAGCTGCCTTTCTGCCCCTGTGACAACATGAAACCTCATTTCTAAGCTTATAAGGCTTTCATTACATGTGTGTGTCTTGTTCATTTTAACCTTCCTTCCATTCTAAACCCCCAAAATGAGCATTTTTGTCTTTGGCTCGGTTATGAAGCCCCATTTTGAACCAGATTGCCACCTAAAAATAGTCAAAGTACTTATTTTGTGCCCAAAAATATGAAAACTTGTATTCTCTTTGACCTCTTAATGAGAGCTGCAGTGATATTGACCATCTTCTGCAGTTTAAAGGCACCCATGACATATATGCTAGAATATATCATTGGCAGCTGGCAAACAATGGGCTCCTAGCACCAAGGCGCTTTGAAGATTTCACGCTTTTATTGGTGCGAAACAACAAGTTATTGGAAGCTTATTGATTTCTACACTTCAACGTATCTTTGATCTCTCATTTTCACCGATTTGCTTATTGTCTGTGATGAAATTGGATTTTTTTTTGCTTCGAAATTGACATTTTTGGGTGTGATTAAAAAAAAAAGAAACAAAAAAAGGCATTATATCAAAATTACTTGAGTGAAAATATTTAAACAAATTCATTCTTCCCCCACCCCGCATAAGCCTCACGGCCTGTCCATTTGGTTTGTTTTGGTAGTTTTGTTGCATATATTGAACACAACAACTTTAAATCTTAAAGGGACATTTAAGCTTTACAGGCCTAAAATGGCCTTCTTCGGACCGAAAACACCCGCGTGTGAAAATATGATATAAAATGGCCAAATGGACAAGATAATCCAGCCAACTTAATATTTTGCTGCAATATGCATATGAAGATAATAATATGCAAGAAAAACACATTTTAATCAGAATAAATTTCTCCTTTAGGTTACAATATACTAAAATATTTTGGAGTGCAATGCTATACTCTCTAAAAACATGAACATCATTTAAAGAAGACACAATTCTCTGTAGGGGCACTTGCCATGGCTTTATTTTAGAATGATTCTTTGTGCAAGTGGTAGGGAAAACATTGATGTTTAAGAAATTCACTCTTTTGCTTGAAGGTTGGAGACTACATGAGACTTTGACAGATGGCGGGAAACCCTTCTCAACTGGTACGAAGCCGGTAAATAGATGGCCATAAAACAGTGACCGCTGATTCGCGTCGAGTTCTTTCTCTGCATAACGTATGACCCCCCTTTTTATTGTTTAAATCATTGCGTCTTGGAATGCTCTTTAAAAAGGTATGTTATGGGGATGTCTATGCGCAAAGTTTGACTTTATTTTTAGTTAAAGTTATTGCTTTCACATTGAATTTGTGTAGGAAAATCTTTAGTATTTGTCACCTAAACTAACTCTAGGTAAAAATGAAATATCATCTGCAAGTCCAAATATGACTGGGAAAGCTGATTTTGGTCATTTCTTAGCAAAAAGAGTAATAAAGTGCATTAAATGCATGAATTTAGATTATTTGACCTGGAATAGTTGTTTTCATTTTCAGTTGACCCCCCACCCTTATATAGCCGAATAAGGGCTAAATTGCTTCCGACGTAATTTCAAAGGCATTTTGGTTGACTGTGAAGCGTAAATGTGCAACATGAAGTCAGAATTCAACGCCAGGGACTCCGTGATCCAGTAACGCAACAATTGCTTGTGCGTAAAGCATGAACATTCAAACAGAGCCCCTGGTCCAACGACAGGAATGGCGGACATTTTTACAGTTTGGACATGCAGCAGACGCTTAAGAACTACTGAGCCAACTTTCATATTTAGTTCAATCATGAACATAACAAGCTTTATTACTTGCTATATTCATGGAAATCACATAAAATACATAAATGAATGCATTTTCATTTTCAATTTTATACCTATTTCTATTGGGTATTTTGACCTTTTCAGGCAGAGAAATGTCTGGGACTTAGC